>NC_037676.1:138499995-138799995 GCF_003255815.1 Theropithecus gelada
AAAAAAAAAAAAAAAAAAAAAAAAAAAAAAAAAAAAAAAAACTGGTGGATGACAAAATACTTCAGACTGCCTGTGAACTATCAACATAACCCTCATGTTTCCTTCTCCTTTTACAGATGATGAAACTAAAACCCAGATGTCTAATGTAACTGTAAAGATCACACAAATATTTAATGATGTTGCTGTAAGCAGAACCTAGGTCTTGTGGCTCCCAGTCTGGTGATTTCGTGCTAAAAATTGCATGAAAATTACCTGACTCTAGTTTTCGATGGAATAAAACAAAAATTATACAGCTGGGAGCTGTGTAGCACAGTGACTGCAACATAGTATCCACTCGGCAAATGTTTGTTGAATTGAATGGAGTTAAAAATTGGAAAGATTCGTAAAGATTCTCTCTTCTAATCCAGCCCTTCATTTTGCCACGATAAGGAAAGTGAGTGCAGGAACTGGGAAATGACTTTGCCAAGGTTGCGGGAACGGAGTTCTTTGCTTCTTCCTTTCATTGTCATTGGAATGCGAATGTGGTCCTGTAAACTGTGTCTGTGGGTAAAGAGGTGTGACATTGTTTAAAGTCATTTCCTTGTAAGCTCAGTCGCAAGCAGGCAAGTAGGAAAAGACAGTAATTCAAGTTGTCAGGGCCCTTAGAAACCTGCCCTAGGGTGTTGTATTCATAATGGAAAGAATTGAAATGCTTGAATATAGTTATTCTTGGGCCTATTCTGAAACCAAGAGTGTGTATCCTCAGCAGGCTTAATGCAGACAATTACAGTTAAACCCAGGCTTCCAGATAAGCTAAATTTCCAGGACCTTGTAAATAACTCTTTGTTCCCTGTCTCCTCGCGCTGGGTCCTGTCGGTATAAGGCGGGAGACAAGCAAAACAACCGCACACTCTTTATTCCTTTCCGTCCTCGTCCTCTCCAGTAATTCCATCTTCCCAATTTTTCCATCTCAACTGTAACTTCATGGGGCACATACAACACTCCCCAAATTCTCTAATAATGTAGAGACACCCTGAGCTGTTCATTCTGTTTTCTTGCCCCACAAACTTATTTTGGTTGCAAAGGACATTCCAAGGACAAGGACACATTAATCAATAGCAGGACGTAATGGACTCATTTACCACTGCAGCTATCCACATAGGAAGGAAGAAAGAGAATCACACATAGCAAGACGCTCTATCTTCTCTCTCTCTTCGTACAGAGTCCTAGTGTGCCCTTTACTGCCTTTCAGTCCTTCCTGGGTCCATACTGGTGCTCTTCTAGAAAGAGGAGAGAAAGAAAATAGATTGCACCAACATTGAATTCATTCCTCATTTTTAACAGCGTGTAAGTATAAAGTTTTACAAATTAGCACGTCTGCAAGGAGCCACTGTTCATCCAGTCTGGTCTTTTCATTTTCTGATGAGAAAACTGAGTTCTAGAAAGAATGAATGGCTTGTCCTTAGTCATCCTATGAAAACGGTTCAGGGCAATATTAGATCTCAGGGTTTTTGTGTCCCAGGGCTATTTGCCCCACACCTAACGGATGTATGACTTCCCTAGATTATCTTCAGAACATTAATGAACTTGTGGATTTAAACACATTGAACTTCTGTAGCTACTCTTATAGGGCCATTTAATTACACACACGAAACCTTTTCCATTTTAAGCATAGTGTTTATTTCACCCCAAAAGTCACTGGATCATCTGATTACTCATAAGCCAGGTAAGGTAAATTTCTCATAAGCCATGCCTCTGAGAAACTTGTCATTTTGCTCTCTAAAGGTATCTCCAAAATAAAGAGATTTGAGTACATGGAAGGATGTTGAATCCATGGTCCAAAGACTCTGGATAGGAGCAGTGCCAAGGGAGCTGCTCACTTTGGAATTGCCTCCTGGTTCCCCTGGATTTAGCTTGTGTTTTGGGACTGGTAGGTGCTCAATCCTGAATTTCTTGTTGTGGACACTGAGCAAGGTATTGAATGACTTGGATTCTCAATTCCTTCATCTGAAGCTTGGGGATAATGATAGTCCTTCAGTGGTTGGACATGGTGGTTTTTAACTATCTGCCCATCCTCTCTACTGTTAATTTTTAAAGGCAGGTTTGCCAATTCATTTTTATCACACTACCCACTGGCATAGCCTCACAAAAAGCAAGAGTTTATATCCATTTACAAATTGAGATTATAGTAGAAACTTGCTTCTGCTAGTTTAAGAAAATTTAGGCAATAATTACAAATGTTAGGGCTATTTCATGCAACCGGGTGGAAGAAATGGGACTGGGCTTTAGGTTCCCAGGAGTGCCAGGCTGCCCAAGAGGGCAGAGACTATGAAAGGAATGGTTTCCAGCCAGCTTCTGCTCATTTTCTGGGCATCAGGATTACCTCTACTCTTTTGTAACTTTCTCCTCTACTATGGGGGGGATGCTTGAGTCCTTCTTGTCTTACCCCCCTTGTTCTGGATCTTTGTTCTGTGTTTTTGTTTTTGTGATCTCCTCAAGATCAAGGTTTCTGGTCACGATTCTACTTCCCACCAGTAGGGAGAGTGAGTCACAAACCAAGCTGGTCCAAGTCTATGGCACTGACTGTACTCTGTTCTCTAGGGGTAAAGATTTCAAGGACCTTAACAGGTTAGCACATGTCTGTGTGGTCTAAAAGCAGGCTTGACTATTTATCTTTCTCTCATTCTTTTCAGGATTCCTTTTGCATGCATTTAAGAGAGGACACTTGAGGCTTCTCTAGCTTGGTGATTTGTGCATATTCTCTCTCGCCTCCTCCCTCCGTCCTTCGACACGCTGCTGGGTCCAAGTCGGCTGTCTCAGATGACTGGGTCTGGAGCAGACGGCTCCAGTCATCTCATTTGATGCAACAGGATAAATTATCTGGTTGCCCTCCCACCTACAAGGAACATAGGTGCCAGCAAATGTTCTCTGACTTCGACTTTCTTTGCTTCAGAGTGATTATACCTGACCTTCGGGCTTCGTGATGGCAGAGAAATACCTTAATCTTATCTTATTAAAAACTTTTTCTCAGTAAAATTCCATCCTTCCTGGTATCCATGAAAGGAGCCTACCAAATGGTTTAGGTGAAGTTACCAGTTTCTATAGTGGAGTTTTACACCTAAAATCTTGCATAATATGTAAAGGTTAGTTTTTCATGCTCTGCATATATTTTCTTTCTGGGAAAGAAGTGGTGGAGAAAGGAAAAATAGATTTCTTAATATCTAGCCAAAACACCAAAAAAGTGTTATTTTATACCCTGATTTAGTCACACCCTAATTCATTGTTCAAATCATCTACCACAGTAAAATTTTATACGTTTATTTATTTTATTTTTTCTTTAGAGATGGGGTCTTTCTCTGTCACTCAGGCTGGAGTACAGTGGCATGATCACAGCTTACTGCAGCCTTAAACTCCTGTGCTCAAGCGATCCTCTTGTCTCAGTCTCCAGCGTAGTTGGAACTATGGGTAAACACCACCACAACTAATTTTTTTCTTTAATTTTTTTTTTTTTTGGTAGAGTCAGTCTTGCCATTTTGCCCAGAACTGACCAACATAGTGAAACCCCATCTCTACTAAAAATACAAAATTTATCCAGGTGTGGTTGTGCGTGCCTATAATCCCAGCTACTCGGGAGGCTGAGGTGGAGGCAGAGGAATCACTTGAACCCAGAAGGTGGAGGTTGCAGGACCCAAGATTGCACCATTGCACTCCAGCATGGGCGACAGACACAGACTCCATCTCAAAAAAAAAAAAAAAAAAAAATCTATCTTTCTGGTGAATACAGAATTTCACCAGTTGACTCTCCATGTGCTAAGTTCCAGTCATGGTCATCTTTCCACATTTGTCTTCCTCTGATTCAGGTCAGCTCTCCTCCATTATTTTTTTATTAGGGTTCCCACACTTCTCTTCCCAGCCATCTTTTGGTCAAGGATCTTTCTATATTTCTTGCTATGGACAGAATGGAGGAATACTAAGTTTTCAAATCCCTGCCTATCATTACTGTGGTGACCTTGAGAAAGTTACTAATCAATTTATGGTTTATCTTCTCCATCTATAAAATGAGACTACTACAAATACCTACCTCACAGGATGGTGAAGATTAAATAAATTGTTGCCTATGTAAGGCCTGTAAATATATGTGGTTCATAGTAAGACCTCACTAAATGCTAGTTATTGTTATTCCTGTTGCTTATTAAGCAATGTATTCTGTTTATTTATTTATTGCTTTTTAGGTTGTTCCCCACCCGACTAGGAAATAATCTGAAGCTTATTTTTCAGTTAAAAAGTTATGCCAGTTTGTTTTGCTAATCAAAAGACAGTCTCCTCCATAAGATAAATTCTGACACTATGCTTAAGTACAATTCTTAACCTTTCTATCTCTGTGACATATTTTTGGGAGACAAGAGGAAGGGAAGGATGGAATAAAAAGACTTTGCTGAGAGGGAGAATTTGAGATCCCAGAGCCTAATATTCTAGGCTCCAGAACCTCTCCTCAATCTTCTTCTATTTCATCTAGATTAGTTGAATCATTTAAGAATCTCCTAAATTTATTATTCCCTGTACCCACCCTTCTATTATTTTTCTTATCAAATCAGTCCCCTTTGAAAAAGTTTTGTTTTTTTTAAGCTTCTGTGCTCTCTAAACTACCTCTTGAGTTCTCCTTGAAGTCAACATTCATTCCTTACTGTCCTAACCTTTCTTTTTAAACCCCTGTGAAATGCTTGTATGAAAGTATCGGTGCAGAAAATGATAAATAAGGCAAGGAACTGTATGTCAAGTGTCTATTGGAGGTTAGCAACAAGAGATAGAACTGGAGTAAATTTCAGAGTCTCTGGGCCCACCTGGTACCTCAAAACCTCTTGGAATTACAAGGACATCAACAATCCTAATTTCAGGATTACCTGATAATTAATTGCTATGTAAAAACCTTGAACATGAGAAATAAATAAGAGGTGAATTACAGATAGAGAGGATATTTAATTTTAATAAGACAGTAGAGAAAGGAAGTGCTAAAAGGAAGAAATAAAGACAGAATAGAGACAATATAGTTAAAGACCCAAAGTGAAGTTTAAAAGGAGCAAAGAAATTATGAGCTTTGGCTCAGGGAAAAGAAGCATGCATACGAAAATAACATAATTCAGGGCGGACATCAGGAAACAGTGATTTGAGTTAGTCAGCATGTGAAGTGCGGGAAAAAATCATTGTGTTTTCCTCTGTAGCTTCATCTTAAAGATCTTGGACATGGATTTTTTACAATCTGTCAGTGAACATATGGAAGGCACGTCCCAATACAATTTTTTAAAAAGAAGTCTTTAAGGTTCTGTTGGTATACAATCATATAATCAGCAAATAGTGACAGTTTGACTTCCCCTTTACTGATTTGGATGCCCTTTACTTCTTCTCTTGTCTGATTGCTCTGGCTAGGACTTCCAGTACTATGTTGAAGAGAAATGGTGAGAGTGGGCATCCTTGTCTTGTTTCATTTCTCAGAGGATTATATTCCATTATTCAGTATTATGTTGACTGTGGGTTTGTCATAGATAGTTTTCATCACATTGAGATATATCTCTTGTATGCTGATTTTGTTAAGAGTTTTAATCACAAAGGGATGCTGGATTTTGTCAAATGCTTTTTCTACGTCTATTGAGATGATTATGTGATTTTTGTTTTTAATTCTGTTTATGTGGTGTACCACATTTGCTAATGTGCATATGTTAAACCATCCCAGCATTCCTGCTATAAAACTCTCTTGATCATGTCTCATCAAAATGTGGGCTAAGGACATGAATAGACCATTCTCAAAAGAATATATACAAATGGTCAACAAACCTAACAAATACTCAACATCATTAATGATCAGGGAAATGCAAATCAAAACCACAATGTGATACCACCTTACTCCTGCAACAATGACTATCATAAAAAAATAAAAAATAATAGATGTTGGTGTGGATATGGTGAACAAGAAACCCTGTTGCACTGCTGGTGGTAATATAACCTAGTACAACCACTATGGAGAAAATAATGTGGAAATTCCTTAAAGAACTAATAGTAGAACTACCATTTGATTCAACAATCCCACTACTGGGTATCTACCCTGAGGAAAAGAAGTCATTATACAGAAAAAGATACTTGCACATGCATGTTTATAGCAGTACAATTTGCAATTATAAAAATGTGGAACCAACCTAAATGCCCATTGATCAACAAGTGGATAAAGAAACTGTGATGTGTGTGTGTGTGTGTGTGTGTATATATATATACACAAATATATATATATGAGATAGAATACTACTTAGCCATAAAAAGGAATGATTTCATGGCATTTGCAACAACCTGGATGAGATTGGAGAGTATTATTCTAAGTGAACTAACTCCAGAATGGAAAAACAAACATTATATATTCTTACTCATAAGTAGGAGCTAAGATATGAGGAGGCAAAGGCATAAGAATGACACAATGGACTTTGGAGACTCAGGGGGAAAGGATGGGAAAGGGGTGAGGGATAAAAGACTACAAATTGGGTGCAGTGTATACTGCTCGGATGATGGGTACACCAAAATCTCACAAATCACTACTAAAGAACTGACTCATATAGTCAAACACCACCTGTTCCCCAATAACCTATGGAAATAAAACAAATTTTCTAAAGAAACAACTTTGGTAATAATGTCTCTGGCATCTCCTGAATGGGTGGTTCCATTCCATTGGAGTGAGTGGGAGTTGTAGGAAAGAGGGAATCATAGCTTGTCACAACATAAAAGGGTGCATTAGAGAAAAACTTCTGTAATGGTAACAGGAAAAGCATGGTGGGCACTATTGCCAGTGAAGCAATCACTTAACCAATGAAAATTGTGAATAAGACAAATTAAAGCATTCAAAGTCTCCAAAAATAGTCCTAAGGGCATACAGTAGACAGAAGAAAAATAGACTTAAGAAAATCTACTAAATCTTGGTAAGAACAGTGAGCTTTGGCATTTGAGCCATGATCCACTCATGCCACTCCCTCTTTTCCCCAACTGAGTGTGAGGGAAGCTATACTCCAGACATGCTTACCAAGAACATGGGGCTATGTCTTCACCAAATTTTCAGTTGAAGACTGCAGTTAAACCAGGGAGGGTAGGCCGGAGGCACATTTCATAGTATTGAGATACAGGGCTAGCTGGATTTCCTAGGCAACCTGAAAATCCCTAAGCCTAGCTGGGAAGGTGACTGCATTCACCTTTAAACAGAGGACTTGCAACTTAGCTCACACCCGACCAATCAGGTAGTAAAGAGAGCTCACTAAAATGCTAATTAGGCAAAAACGGGAGGTGAAGAAATAGCCAGTCTATCGCCTGAGAGCAAAAGGGGGAAGGTATAATGATCAGGATATAAATCCAGGCATTCAATCCAGCAACAGTTATCCACTTTGGGTCCCCTCCCTTTGTATGGGAGCTCTGTTTTCACGCTATTAAATCTTACAACTGCACACTCTTCTGGTCCATGTTTCTTACAGCTCAAGCTGAGCTTTCACTTACCGTTCACCATTGCTGTTTGCTGCCATCGCAGGCCCTCCACTGACTTCCACCCCTTTGGATCTGGCAGGGTGTCCGCTGTGCTCCTGATCCAGTGAGATGCCCATTGCTGCTCCCGATGGGGCTAAAGACTCATCATTGTTCCTGCGTGGCTAAGTCCCCGGGTTCATCCTAAGCAAGCTGAACACTAGTTGCTGGGCTCCATGGTTCTCTTCCGTGACCCATGGCTTCTAATAGAGCTATAACACTCATTGCATGGCCCAAGATTCCATTCCTTGGAATCAGTGAGGCCAAGAACCCCAGGTCAGAGAACAAGAGGCTTGCCACCATCTTGGAAGCGGCCTGCCACCATCTTGGGAGTTCTGGGAGCGAGGAACCCCTGGCAATAGTCTCAGTTCCAGATTATAGATAACTCTGTTCCAGAGCTCTTTCCTGATACAGCCACCACTTTCAGGGTGAAGGCTCTGCTCTAGGTGAATCAGGTAAACAATCCTTGGCCCTGAATGCACCTGACTGCCATGGCTTGCTTGTAGGGCAGAAGTTCCACATGAGGAGGGACAAGCACAGAAGACTAGGGTCTAAAATCTCCTCTGAGATCAGGGTTGCTACTCCGGGAGAAGTGGGCTACTATCTCATCCAATGACATGGATTTTCTGCCCATGGAAAGAGACAAGACTGAAGCACAAAGAACCTCACAACTGAAGCAGAATAAGGTTTCTCCAATGATGTCCATGTCTTAATACACAGAGCATGCAAAGATATTACCTTACATGGCAAAAGACACTTTTTAAATTTGATTAAATTAAGGATATTGAGATGAAAAGATTATCCTGGGTTACCTGAGTGGTTCCATTGTTATGAAAAGGGTCCTTATAAGATGGAAACCTGAGAGTCAGAGGGAGAGACACAAGTATGTGTAACAATAAACACAAGAGTTGGAGTAATTTAAAGAAGGCCTCAAGCCAAGGAATGCTAATAGACTCTAGAACCTGAAAAGCAAAGAAACTGATTCTCCAGTGGAACTCGCAGAAGGAACGTAGCCTTGCCAGCACCTTGACTTTAAACTCTTACCTAAAGACTGTAATAGAATAGATACTTGTTATTTAAGTCTCTAAGTTTGTAGTTATTTGTTACAGTGGCAATAGGACATGAATATAATTCTCCCAAACAATACTGGCTTTATTTAAAACAGTATGGGAAAGATCATGCCCAAGGGCACTGCCAAAAACAATAGATATCTTAGTGGTGAGCAACTAAAAGGAGACTGATAGCTACAAGATCTTACAGCAACAGGGGAATTGGTAGAGCGGTTGAAGATGACCAGAGAAAACCAGGGAAAGAGACAGCTAAAAAAAGCCTCCCTGAGGTCTGAGCAACCTCAAAGCCTCAGCACCCTTTTCCTTTAAAAGAGTCCCTATTTAATTGGATCAGATAGTGGAGCAATTTACACCCCCAGGGTATTGTTAAAAAATATGAACAGTCAACTGCTTGATAAATGCTTTCTATGAAAAATCTCACATACTCATCATACTTAAAGGTGAAAGGCATCGTATTTTTTCTTTAAAATCAAGAGCAAGACAAGAATGACTACTATTGCCACTACTGTTCACATTGTGCAAAAGTTTCAGTCAGGGAAATTAGAAAAAGATAAATAAATAGAAGTTATCTATATTTGTAATGAAGGAGTGAAAGTTTCTATATTTTCAGGTGATGTGATCTTGTTAAAGAGAAAATCTTAAGGAATCCACTAAAACATTACTAGAATTAATAAACAAGCTCAGCAACATGAGTGAATACAAGGTCAACATGTGGAAATCAATTGCTTTTATAGTAATATAAATAAATAACCTCAAACAAATTAAAAAGATATTTATATTTACAATATTACAGAAAAGAAAAATATACTTACGGATGAGTTTAACAAAGAGTGAAAGACAAGTACATTGAATTACTGCAGCAGGCAGAATAATGCTTCCCCAAAGATAATCTCCTTATCCCCGGAAATTGTGAATATATTTTGCTTCATGGCAAAGAGGAATTAAGGTTGCTAATAAGCTGACTTTATGATAGAGAGATTATCCTACGTTATCTGATTGTTCCAATGTAATCACAAAGGTTTGTAGACGTGAAAGCAGAAGAATGAATAAGAGTCAAGGTAGGAGTGATGTAATGTGAGAAAGAAAAACTCAACCCACCATTGCTGGATTTGAAGATGGAAAAGGGCTATCAACCAATAATGTTGGCAGCTTGTGGACACTGGGAAAGACAAAGAAACTGCTTTTCTTCCAGAGCTTTCAGAGAGAAATGTAGCATGCTGACATCTTCATTGAGTCCTGTGACACCGAAATGGACCAATGATTAAAAAACAAACAAACAAAAATGTAAAATAACTGTAAAACATTGTGTGATTTAAGCTATTAAGTGCACTAAGTATGCTGTAAAATGTTACAGCAGCAATAAAACCTGATACAACCATAAAACACAAAGGAAAGAAATTAATCAGAACTTAAATTAATCAGAACTTGTTAAGATGAAATTAATTAGAAATTGTTAAGATGCTAGTATTCCTCAATTGATCTATAGATACAACACAATTCCTGTAAAAATCTCAGCTAGCTATTTTCCTCCCAGAATTGACAAGCCAAGTTTGAAATTCATATTTATTGGAAAGGATAACGACTTTGCTATTCGTATTTAATAACAAAGTTGGAGGGCTCACACTTCTCAAATTTAAAACTTACTACAAATCTACAGTAATTAAGAAAGAGTGGTACACAATAAACATGTATATCAATGTAAATGAGAATGCATAAAGAAGCCATTACATCCATGGCCAATTGATTTTGATAAAGGTGCCAACACAATAAAATGGAGAAAGAACAGACTTTCCAACAATTTTGCTGGGACAATTGGCTATCCATGTGCAAAATTATAAATTTAGACCCCTTCTTCATGCCATATGCAAATATTACCCAAAGGGGACCATACACCAAAAGGTAAGAGTTAAAATACAAATCTTTTCACATGAAATACATGAGTAAATCTTCATGGCTTTGGGCTAGGCAATGGTTTCTTAGATATAACACTAAAAACACGCATAAAACAAAACCTATGGCGGACTTCATCAAAATTTAAAACTTTTGTGCTGCAACTAATACCATCAAGACAGTAAAAATATAAACCTTAGGATGGGTGAATATATTTACAATCTTATATCGAATAAGAGACTGGCATTTCTATCCAGAATATATAAAGAACTCTCACAACTTCATCATTAAAGATAAATAACCCAATTTAAAAAAGAGTAACATAACTCAGTTGATATTTATCTAAAGAATATATATATATATAAATGGCCAGAAGAAATACTCAACATCTTTAATTGCTAGACAAATGCAAATCAAAACCACAGTGAAATATTACTTTTTTCCCACTAGTAGAGCTACAGTAAAAAGATAGAAATAACAAGTATTGGAGAGAATGAACAAAAATTGGGACTCTCATCTGCTACTAATGGGACGGTAAAATTGAGTAGCCCCTTTGAAAACAGGTTAGCAGTACCTCAAAATATTAAACATGATGTTATTCTATGTATTAGTTTGTTCTCATGCTGCTAATAAAGACATACCCAAGACTGGGTAATTTATAAAGGAAAGATAAATTGAATCACAGTTTAGCACGGCTGGGGAGGCCTCAGGAAACTTAAAATCATGGCAGAAGGGGAAGCAAACACTTCCTCACATGGTGGCAGGAAGGAGAATTGCCAAGCAAAATGGGGAAAAGTCCTTATAAAACCGTCCGATATCATGAGAACTCATTCACTATCATGAGAACACCATAAGGATAACTGCCCCCATGATTCAATTACCTCCCACTGGGTCCCTCCCACAACAGGTAGCGATTATGGGAACTACAGTTCAAGATGAGATTTGGGTGGAGACACAACCAAACCATAATACCATATGATCCAGTAATTCTGCTTGTAGGTATATTCCTAAATGAAATGAAGGTATATGTCCACATTTTAACTCGTACACAAATGATTATAGCAAAACAATTCACAATAGTCAATAATAGGAACAATATAAAGGACCATCAACTGACTAAGTAGTAAATAAATGGGTTATATCCACATAGTGACATATTATTCAATCATAATTAAAAGAAATGAATTTCGGATACTTGGCAACAATATGAATGAACCTTTAAAACGTGTTAGTGTATCAAATAAGTTGGTCATAAACGACTATATGTTGTATGATTCCATTTATTTTACATGTCCAGAATAAAAAATTCTGTAGAAACACAAAACAGATGAGATGTTTCCTAGGGTGTGAGAAGTGGGGTGGTGATGGTCACATAAGAAATGGAGATTAACTGCTAACGCAGAGTTTCTTTTCAGATTGATGAAAAAGTTCTAATATTGTATTATGATGATGGTTACACAACTCTTAGTATACTGAAAAACACCTTAAATGAGTGCAGAGTATGGTGTATGTGTTATGTCTTTAAAATGATGTTTAGGAAAAATAAAGATAGAAAAAGAAGAGACTGAGACATGGAAGGTATTCAAAGAATCTGCGAGGATTATTGTTCCAAAGGTGGAACAATAGCTACTTCTTCAATTACTACTTTTAGTAAAACAGCTACTACACAATCACCAGCTCTAGTAGATACTTCTACTACCTAAGATTATTTGGTTCTCCTCTTCTGGGATGCAGGAGCATAATTCCCTGCTAGTTGGTCATAGCAGTACCATCTGACTAGTTCTGGGCAAATAGTTGTGGGCAGAAAGGTTGTGTATTATTTCCCAGTCAAGCATTAAATTTTGATGTGAGATCCTCCAGCACTCTCTTCCCCTGATGTATCAGCTGAAGACGCTGTGTGCTCCAAATGGTGCAGTGACAATTTCATAGAGTTTTTCAGAGCCTCATTCACTAGATATAAACTGGAATTCAGAACAACAGGAACATGTACATGAGCAAAAAAATGCACTTCTGTTTGTGTGTTGAACCACCGACATTTTAGAGTTGCTTATTACTGCACCGTAACGTGTGTTATGTGACCTACACAACAAGGTGATGGAGAAACAGGGGTATAGATAAATATAACAACTTACTTGCAAGTTTGAAAACTCAGCACTCTATCATAAAACAGGTAGAAATTCTGCATAATTTAATTTGGGTTCGAAAAAAATGGCTATCAACATTTCTCCCTTCTGGAATATGTTGAGTCTTGTGAGGGACAGTGAAGCCTGCTTTTAGTTGGCTGGTGGTTCATTTGAAACAATCTGATTGGCAGAAGGGGAATGGCTTCATATATGTATTTTTTTCCATAGGACTAAAATGTAATCTCTCACACATCTAATAATTCCCCATTTTCTATTTTCATATGTTCTTATTTTTTCTTTAGTGAGTGGATAAAAGATTTCTAATAGATGGGAGTGAATTTGGATAAAGGATCTATCATATATACATAATGTATATACATATAAAATCTCATACAAGTTGAGTATGCCTTATCTGAAATGCTTGGGTTCAGAAGTGTTTTGGGTTTCAGAATTTTTTAGATAGTGGAGTATTTGCATTATATATTGGTTCAGTGTCCCTAATCTAAAAAAGCCCAAAATCTCAAATGTTCTGAAACATTATGCGTTTCAAACTTTTTGAGTATTTCAAGCTTTTGAGGGCCAATGACCCTCAAAAAATTATTTTAGAGTATTTTGGATTTCAGATTCTGGGGATTAGAGATGCTCTAAATGTGTACGTATAAAATTTGTCACTGCTTGTAACTTATAAGTATGCAAGTTTTTATTTTTAGGGAAATTGTTACTAAAATATAAGTTCTTTTTTAATGCGTTTGTAAGTTTGGAGTTTGTTTTATCTTTCATTTTCCTTATTCCACATTCCCGAGATCACTGGTAAGAGAAGAAAGCACACTTTGCTGTGGGTCAGGTGCTACATTGGAATATCATGGTCATGACACCAGGTTCCATTTAATAAATTACTGCTGTGGGGAAGCTAAATGGTATCCGTAGCTTCAAATCCATTAAGCGACAATTTGCTAATTTTGTGGGGAAGGGATCAGGGTAGTATTGGCATTACCTTGTGTACCTGAAGTTCAGGACTCCTCCTCACAGCTATTTCATCCAATTAATTTAGAAGGCTATTATCCCCATTATACAAATGGACAAAGTGGTCTGTAAGATCAGTGCGAATGTGTCAGGTTTCCATAAAAGAGGATGCCGTTTCTGGATACAGGATAAAGGTGGCTTTAAATTTTTCTGTCCTCCCTCTCAGACATCATAGGCTACCCTACCATGTTCTTTGTATAAGTCTGAGGCAGACTTGAACGACCACAAAGCAAAGTAATGCTTGAAATCACACTGTTGGTTACCCTAATTACTTTAGTTCTTAGAGTGGGACACCAGGATAAAGAAGAAACAGAGGATTATGTAATATCTATATAATGAAGAGTAGAGAAATCAAAATATTCAGTTTAGAAAAAGGAAAAACGTAATGCTAAAAATAGTACCCATATATCCGGTCCTCTAAATTGACAAATAACTTACACATCAAGTGTTCTCTCATTTATCCTTGAAAAGAATGTGTAGGTTAATTGACACTCTTATTTTCACAAAGGAGAAAACGGTAGCTTGAGCTTGGTGATGCCTATAAGGTGACGCTCCTAGGAACTTGAGAAAGCCTCAGTGTAGGCTCAAGGTAGGCTCAAGGTTATCTCAGGGTAGGTATGAGATAACTTACCCCATTCATTACCCTTACTAATCAAATCCAAAATTCGCATTGTCTCGTAACTACTGACCTAATCTTGCTCTTTCTTTCCAGTGCCATCATTTTACCTTCCCCTCATTCACTACTCACTGGGCACATCTCTGTTATTGCTGTTTCTACAAAGACCAATTTTATTCATGCCTTGAAGAATTTACATTTGCTTTTTTATCTTCCTGTATAATTCTCTCTGAAGATTTTCACATGGCTGGCTACTCTTTACCATTCTCAAGGCTCAGCTTACACACTTCCTGCTTGGATTAGACTTCCTTGTCTACTTCATCTAAAGAAGTTCCCCTTGAATATTTTTATTGTATAACACTCTTCTCTATTTTTGATTTTAATCTTCATAACACTCATTTTTATCCTGTTTAGTCATTTAACACCTGCCTCTCTCTTCTAGAATTTAATCCTAAAAGAGTAGGTTCACTGTCATTTTACTCAATACCACCTTCTCAATATCTAAAATAGTCTCTCGGGTATAGTAAATGGTAAATAAAAATATACTAGGTGAATGAAATGATATATTGACTTTGGGGGAAAGAAAGATAGTGTATCTATCTTTATGAAGTACAGAAGAACTAATAAATTTACATTTAGCTTCAGAAATAGGCTCAATAGATGAGGCTCTGAATAGATAATTGAATTTAACCTTTCACAAAGAAATAATTTTATAAAATATCACACTTCTGATTTCAGGAAACAGGCTGTCCCACACGGTGGTTCATTAGCACTGACAAAATGTTCAAGCAAAGGATAGGTGTGCATTCTGAAGATGTAGGGATGCCTGAATCAGGCATGTGGTGGTGCTAAGGTTGCCTCCATCCTATTTTATCACTTCTGAAACCTATCACTCTAAAGAGGTATTTTGTATAAATTTTTTTTTAACCAAACAAAAACAATGAATTGGGCAAGTCTGCTAATTATACTTCATTATTTTCCATTAAACTCAGAAAAATCATAAGATTCTTTTAGGCACTGCATATGATCTTGTTTGCAATAGCCTTCTAGTAAAAGAGAAAGTTTTAACAGCACATTAGATTTCAATTGACATTAAATGTGTAATTACCCCCAATTAATCAGTAAGGAATGATTTAAGCTGCAGCTAACCGCAAATTGGACTTAAAAATGGCTTAAACAAATAAGGCTTTTTAATTTCCATGTAAACAGAAGTCTGAGGGCAGGTGGTTTCTAGTATACATCTTCCAATGGTGTCACAACTTCCAAATTTTATTTCTGTCTGCTCCTCTGTACTATGGATTGATAGTGCTACCTCTCAAGTAGTTTCACAAAGAATGTATTACTGTTGCTGAGCATCAGGTTCTCACAGGTAACATATTAAATGATAGTACTTCTTTTATACCATTTTTACTAGAAATAAAGAGAGAATGTATGACAAGTGTTTGGCGTTGGTCATTGTCTTGGAGGGCTCCATGATTTTCTCCTTTTTTTTTTTTTTACTTTATTACTCCATTTCGCATACACTTAATTCCTCTGTCAGCACACAAATTGCACCTTCATCTGCACTCATCTCTTTGCCTATTGTTTAGGTCAAGATATCCACTTGGAGAAGTTTTCTCTTACAAATGTGTACAACTTATTCTTCTACAGTCGCCGCCGCCAACTCCCTACATGCCTAGACTTTAGAGTTCTGAATACGACTACTGAGGGAGTATGATTATTTAGGTCATGACAACAAATACTATATATTTCAAACATCCAGCTTCAGTGTCATTTCAGTTCAAGCCAGCAGTGTTTATGAAATAACTACTGCATGCCAGGCATGGTAGAACTTCTGAAAAGCCACCTTCCAATTCCTGTGAGTACAGTTATTCGCTTATACTTCTAGGAGCATGCAGCTGGTTGGGCTCTCTGAAAGCAGATGCTAAAATGGAAGTGTCACGGGGAAGGTGTTAATTAGGGATCAATAGATACCATAAAAGGAACAGGGCGGAAAGCAGGACTGTGCAGAGGAAGAAGTCAAACTGTGGCACAGCCGGAAAGAGCCTCAGCCCCAAACAGGTAATGCCAGTCAAAATCATTCCAATTGAGCCAAAATGGCCAGGTCTTCACATACCTTCCTCCCTCAGTCACCAATGTGGGCTGTCCAGAGACAGTGATCTCAGGCAATTCCGTTTTGAGGGACAGCTGGAGTTGGTCTCCTAACCACACTCTCTGTAGCTGGGAAGGAAAGTCCTTTCTTGAAGAGAGAGCTGCATTGCTCCTCCCTGTGTCTACCACAGTCTATGTCTTAGAACGCTGAAGTCCATTTCTTGAGATATATTCAGGATGTGATTCCTTCAGGATTCCAGTGGACTTGTCTTCCTTAGAAGAAACTTAAGAGGCAGGTAAGAATGATGAACTATAGCCCCTGATACTACAACAAGTTTCAGTTACACAGTAGTGTTGTCCTCCTTTAGCCACCATACGGTCTAGATTCTCCTTCACCTCTGCTATCATCAGGGGTTTATCTGTGGCATGACCTAGACCTCATCACCAAGAGGCCTCAGTCCTTGGTTACAATGTCCTTATTAGGCCAGCATTGCCAAACCTGCTATTTTACAATCACAATTAGCAATGAAGAGACACCAAGACCTACCTAAGTGGATTGTATGAGTTCCACAGATATTCCTCTTTGGTCACATTCTGAAACAGGAGCTGAGCCTCCAACTGCCTATCAGAGTCAATTACTTCTGCTGCAAAAATGGTAATTCCTTTTGCCTGGTAGTCTATTGACACCGCAAGCCCAAACTGCTCAGGTAGCGGCTATAGCTTATAATTAAACAGAAGTGTTGCATAATTCCCTTGCAAGAAGTGCCTCCCTTTTAAGAACCAAGATTTCTAATTCTATATTCCAAGGTTTTGGAGATGGGAAGTAAAAATTATCAGTCATTTGGCGTGATAGCACTTGGGGTCATGCCTGCTTCTATTCTTCGGTTCCTAAACCCATGTATTCTTCTGTTGGGACACATCACCACGTAAAATCTTGCTTAAATGCTTATAAAAATCCTGGCACTGTTTTTCACAGGGTATTTCCCCTAAACTGGCACTTCAGTGGTGCCTTGAGCAGGACATTCAATCCTCTTTCAGGCTGGTGTCTGGATGGTGCAGAATGTGGGACATTCCATTGTGATGGTACTACTCCCATACCTGGATGCAACACTTTCATCTTATTAAAAACAATTGTTGGGCTTCCTGGGTTGATCCTCATATACTTGACAAAACCAAGTTTACAACGGGTAGTTTTGGCTACATTGTCATAGAATGTCCTGTGGTCAGATATTTTGTTTTCATCTGGGGTTGTTCCTCAAAAACTTACAATTATTTGTTTCAGTGGCTTGGATGTGTTGTTAAACTCTGATGGCTTGTGTTGAATTTTTTTTTCTCATTGAATCTTGCCAAAAATTCCTAATGACATTTTCTTTTTCCACCACTGAAGTCTCCAACACCGTAGTGTATGCCAGATTATATGGTCCATACTGGGCGCCAGTATGGCTCAAACTCCACTATTGCTTCCATAGCAGCCTGGACCTGCTGCAGAGCCCTTTCCTTCTCTAGGCCCCAACAGCCCTGGCAGCCTCTGTGTTACCCAGAAGATGAACCAAAGCAGCATTTCTAGCAATGGACCACGTTCCTTCCAGAACCCAAAGAGTCCCACGAGGCATGGAGATTTATTCTTCATGGTGGGAGGTCTGACATGGTAACTTATCTTTTGCTTTGGAAGCCGTGTTTCCAAAGCATGATCTTATGATCATGATCTTATGTTCTCATGATCTCATGATCTCACAACATTACAATTATCCTAAGTATTCAACCCCTAAAATGTACAGACACGCGTAGTCTCCAAACATTTTTTGGCATATTTTCCATCCTCTGGATCATAGGTTTCTTACACAGGCTTCCAGCTTTTAGCCACTACTTGCTCATCCAGCTCAATAAATATAGTATTATCATGTAATTGATCAATGTGATGCTTGCCATAATATCCAGAAAATCAAGGCCAGGTTGGGTTTTACTATGACAGACAATAGAGAGTTAGCACATTCCCAGGGCAAAACTCTGTGTGACTGTATGCGTGCATGTGTGTGTGTGTGTGTGTGTGTGTTTTATTTCATGAAAATTCAAACCGCCTTCATCATCTTTTCTGATAAGGCTGGAAAAGAGCACAACAGCCAAGTCCACGCCCCACTTACTTGAGGACATATTTATATCCTTATTCAAAGACACTATTTGCATGATGGCTCCAATTGGAGATAGTACTTGGTTGAACTTGAAGTAGTCTACAGTAATCCTCCAGGATTCTTACGTTTCTACGTTGTTTAATGTGGTTAGAAAAGCTATCATTGTGATCACTCACTACTCCGAAACTTTTTCCTTAGGAATGGCACTAATCACCCCTTTCCTTTGGGATACAGTATTGTTTCTAATATCTTATCTTGGGTATGAGGAAAACAGTGTTGATGATTTCAGTTTTCTACTTGGCCTTTTCCACTGCTTTTACCCCACAGATCCCAATATGGAGATTTTGTGTCAATTTCCCAATCCGTCTATTTCAATTTTATGGACCAGAAAAGTGACCGCTGGAATCATTTTTGTGGTTGATATCATGGATCCCTGTAAGCTAGATGTTGAGTAGGACTCCAGGATATCATCTGACATCCATAAGACCCTACTCTAACAAAGAACCTTCATGATGGTTTGTTTTATGTGTAAACTTCGCTAGGATATAGTACCAAGTTACTTAATCCAACACTAGTTTAGGTGTTGCCGCATAGATAGTTCTGGATAGGTTTAACATCTACAATCAGCTGATTTTAAGTAAAGAAAATAGGCATTGTTTCCTCCATTTACCTGTCTCCTGTTCCTGATATGTGATCCTCAGTCATTGAATCCCTTTCCCATGCAATTTCCTAATTCATCAGTAAAATATTTAACCATTGGACCACAAATTTCTATCAGGAACTACCTGTACTCACATTTTTTTTTTTTTTTTTTTTTTTTTTTTTTTTTTTTATGAGATGGATTCTAGCTCTGTCACCCAGGCTGGAGTGCAGTGGTGTGATCTCGGCTCACTGCAAGCTCCGCCTCCCAGGTTCATGCCATTCTCCTGCCTCAGCCTCCCCAGCAGCTGGGACTACAGGTGTCTCCCACCACGCCTGGCTAATTTTTTGTATTTTTAGTAGAGATCAGGTTTCACTGTGTTAGCCAGGATGGTCTTGATCTCCTGACCTTGTGATCTGCCCGCCTCGGCCTCCCAAAGTGCTGGGATTACAGGTGTGAGCCACCGTGCCTGGCCTGTACTCACGTTTTACTGTTATTGTGCACTTATTGCCAGCCAGACTGTGAGTGGCTTTGTTCTAAAGCCCTGTCTTACCAACTGCTTTCCTAGATTGTGCTTGGTATCAATGCTTGAGGTTGGAAGCTGTCAGCTTGCCAAGGATTAGAGCTCTAAGTAAATTCAGATGTGCTGAAGGGTATGGGGCAAGGCACAAACAGCATCTGCCACGTTGGCCAGTACGGGGGAGCAGCTCTTGTTACTGTGGTTGTTGAATCTTCTGCTGTTGATGTCGTTATTATTATTTTTGGTACTAGTGAGTGGCTGCAGAAAATGATCAACACCTGCAGATTTTAAAAAAAGTGTTGTTTCTCTAGTTTTACATTAAGGCAATGCCAATAATACAGACTCACTTCAAATACAAATGAATAATTTTCAACATTCATTTTCCAAAGGTAAGTAAAAGGTGGATCCCAGAACAGACAAACTGGTCTTAGGGTTAATTGCTATGCTTTCCCTGTGAGTCCACCCTTGTTTTGCAATTTAGTGTCTTCCTTTTTTCCTCCCTTTGTGTCTGTTTGCCGGAAGCCTGTGGTCTGGGCACGGTGCCCAGTTAGATTTAATTTTGGTTTCCTAGTTATGCAGCATCCTAGCTGTGGTTTGGAGATGACATTTTACAAATTGTGTTTAGGCATTTTTGTTTATTTATGGTGGAACAAGTACAGAAAGCTTGTGCCCAGCCTGTTCAGATAATAACATTTAAAATAGAAGAAATAAAACTAATAGCACACGATAATACATACAAATGTGTGGTTATACAGACACTAGTGCATGTTTACATGCCTTTGAATGGAGCTTTGGATATAATAACAGGACAATACTGTCATATTTCTCTTCTTTTCCAATCTTTTCCTGTAATAACCTGAAAAATGAGAGACCAGAATATAGGTGTGTGGCCATGGTATGCCATCTGAAAGGACTGGGTAAGCACGTGGGATGGACACTGAGCTGGGAATTAATAGAGGGTGTCCAGACTCCAGAGTCAAGAAATGAGCTGAGTTCCTACCCCATTCTGAAGTTGCCAGAGAGTGAAATTGACCTGTATTCCTGCTATAAGTTGCTTCTTTAAGGTTCTACTGGAGCTTTCTTAGTTTGTGAATGGAATCTGGGCTGGTTTCCATAGTTTTTCTGGTTACTTTCAGGGATTACAATGTCCAGTTTCCCCTCATGGAATGTCTCATACATCATAGCGCTTCCCTCCACCCTTCAGCCTTTTTAGTGCCTCCAACTAGAACATCTGCAGCAGGAAAGAGGCCAGGGTGGGCTTCTTTACCCTTTCATTAGACTTTTCCTCATCTCCTCCTCACTCATTCACTGTGTGGTCTCTGATCCTCCAGGGATAGAGCAGAAAGAGAGGAGAGGTAATGGACAGAGACCTGGGAATGCTGTTTTATGCAGTGTGTGTGTGTGTGTGTGTGTGTGTGTGTGTGTGTTTTGCAGATATTTGTAAGCTGATCCCTCCTTCCTGGAGCTCCTTGAAGACTCCCCAGGTGGGCACCTCCCTGTATAGGTAACTCTAATTCATTGGCTGCCTCCCCTGGCTGCTCTGTTTTTCAGATGCTCTCACATTCATTCCAACCGCCACCTTTTACCCTCAGACACTCTCAGGGTTGAATCAGATAGCCATTTGCAAATGCCCCAAATTTCAAGGAACACACATCCATCTTGGTAGTTAGTTCCCTTGAAGTTCCGCACTTGGTTTTAGGTGGAAAAGCAGAAGGCTCTCCTCTCCCTGTGGCAATCAAGAGTTTTCTGCACACCTGCAGCCCTCTCTGAAGCAGCCCTTCCAGTCCCCAGGCTTGGATCTCCCCTATTTATCTGGTGGGCTAACTCTGCTATGGCCATAACCGGTGGGCCATTCCATTTGCAAGACCAGCACTTCTGTGGTGTTTTACAATCAATTTTTTTTTTGTTCTTAGCATTTGTAACTTCTGCAGAATCTTCAAGATCACAAGAGTAGTCACTTTTTATACCCTATTAAAAACAAACAAATTTCCAGTAGAAGCCGGATAAGTGCATGTATTAGAATTCATATACATGTTGGCTTTATTCCCGTTTCACTTATGCAGATTTTACCTCCACCCACTAACAGAACCGTAAGTTTATTATCAAATTTTGAGGGGTGTTACCTAGAAATCTACACCAGCACAAGTTTATGATGTTATTTGCCTGAGAAATAAGAAAATAGCAGTTTAGTAGCTGAGAGGCAGTGTGTAGCACAGAGATTAAATGTATCGATTACTCATCCCTACCTTTGTTGAATTTTATCTCTGTAAGCCCATACCTATAGATCAAGAAAATGTATTGAATCTTTCTGTGTTTCATTTTTTTCCATCAATCAACTGGTAATAATAATAATTGTACCTACCTTACAGGTGGTTATAAAGATTAACTAAGATAATATATATGTGATACTTAGAACAGTGTAATTTTAAAAATGCTCAATAAATGTTAGATATTATTGGCTTAGGGTTTGGGTAAAGCACACACACACACACACGAAGTAAAACCATTTCTGGACAGTTGGTGATTCATTTTAGTCAATCAGTTAAGCAACTGTTTACAAGCTTCTCTGTGCCAGAGTATTATGCCAAGCACCGGAATACTGGGGAGTGTGGGTGCGGGTGGAGAAAAGCAATTAAGCAAGACTCACTAGTGTAGTAGGAGAAATAACTATCAGGAGAGTCTCTTGAGATATTTAAGGTCCAAGGTACTCATATTGTGAAATAGTGCAAATCCAAACAAAATGAGGCAGTGTTCACCCCTCAAGTTGGCAAAAATGCTAAAGTTTGAGAATACCCATTGCTGGAAATGATGTGAGGAAAACATGCATTCTCCATCCATAATCAATAAAAGTAGACACTTATCAACTGTTTTGTGGAAGGTATTAGAAAACATCTACAAATGATGAGATACGTGTGTAAGGACGATGGACTGTAGTCAAGTGTAGGCCGAAGTACACATCCGGGATGGCATGACACAATAGGATTGGAGTGCAGTTGCACAGTCCCATGCATGATATAATCACAGTTATGAAGCCATAACATGGGAGGGCTCATCGCCTGGCTCTGAGCCATTATTGTGTGTGACATGCATAAATGCAGCACCGACAGTGTGAGTGAGTTGCTGCATAAAGCCATGTCCCACCTACCTGTGGTCTCTTGAGTGTTCTTTCAGCTGCTCACCCCTTGCCGCTGACTCCCCGGAACCTAACAATGTGTATCTACTGATTATTGTATCTTGCACGTACAGATATCCTAGAAAAGGATAATCAAGATACACAAGATGTTTATTTCATTTTTGTTTGTAATAAGAGGGCAAATAACCCTGGAAACAAAATGTCCTTCAAAAAGGAAATGAATATATAATTTACGGCCCAATAGTGCTTCCTTGTCCATAAGGGAAGCATTCCAAGACCCCTAGTGGATGCCTGAAATCACAAAGGGTAATGAACATCATACAAATACTCCTTGATTTATGATGGGATTGTGTCCCAATAAACACATCACAGGTTAAAAATATCATAAATTCAAAATGCATATAATACACCTAAACTAACAAACATCATAGCCTAGGCTGCCTCAAGTGTCCTCAGAGCACTTATGTTAGCCTATAGTTGGGCAAAGTAATCTAAAATAAAGCCTATTATAAGTGTTGAATATCTAATAAATTCCTTCAGTACTGTACTGAAAGTGAAAAACAAAATGGTTGCATAGGTACTCAAAATACTATTTCTACTGAATGCATACCACTTTTCCACCATCATAAAGTGAAAAAATAGTAAGTTGAATCATTTTAAGTCAGAGGCCATTTGTATATACCACGATTTTTCTATATACCTATATACCTATGATAAAGTTTAATTTATGAAAGAGTAAAAGATCAACAAAAACTGAAAATAGAACAATGAGAACAATCTACTGTAATAAAAATTATGTGAATGTGGTCTCTCTTTCTCTCCCTGAAAATATCTTATTGTCCTATATTTACCATTCTCGTGATCTGTCAATCTAATAACCCCGGCAGCTACTAAGTGAAGAATGCGCAGGTAGCAGATGCAGTGTGGATACACGGGACAAATGGATGATTCACATCCTGGGTGAAGGGTACGAGACAGGATGGTAAGACATTTCATCATGCTATTCAGAATGGCATGAAGCTGAAAACTTAAGCTAGATCAGCTTATTGCTAGAATTTTCCATTTAATATTTTTGTACTGCATTGACTGCTGGTAACTGAAACCATGGAAAGGGAAGCCAAGATAAGGGGGCCTACTTTATATCCAAATAATGAAATACGATGTGGTGTTTAAAAGAATTGAGATAAATAAGTACATGCTAATATGGAAAAATAATCAGAGTATATTATTAAACCAAAAAAAAAGCAAGGTCTTCAGCAATATGCATTAGTTGTTGGTAACTGTAAACATACAAAATATATACATATGCGCGTATAAACCTGGAGTAGCATTGGTACTGAAATATTTCTAGAAGCCATTACAAGAACCTGTTAACAGTGATTATTTTTGAGGAATTGCCTGAGAAGGTAACATATTTTTCTTTTCTTTCTTTCTTTTTTTCTTTTTCTTTTTTTTTTTTTTTTTTGACGGAGTCTCAGTCTGTCACCAGGCTGGAGTGCAGTGGCCTGATATTGGCTCACTGAAACTTCCACCTCCCAGGTTCGAGTGATTCTCCTGCCTCAGCCTCCTGAGTAGCTGGGACTATAGGCACCCACCACTATGCCCAGTTAAATTTTGTATTTTTAGTAGAGACGATGTTTCGCCAGGTTGGCCAGGATGGTCTCGATCTCTTGACCTTGTGATCTGCCTGCCTCACGCCCCCCAAACTGGCGTGAGCCACTGTGCCTGGCCTCTTTTTTTTTTTTTTTTCGCATAATTCAAGGCAGTTTTAATTTTTCCACTATGCATAAGAATTTTTATAGAACTTCTTTGAGTAGTGATATTATAGAACTTTTAACAAATTTGTGTTCATTCCATATGGTATTTAGAAATACATGTTTCATCTTATGTGAAACACAGATGAACACAGATTATTATTATTCTTAAGCCCAAGAAAAAGAAGTGCACCTGGAACCCCACAACTGAGTCAATGGACTTTCTCTGGTCTCTGGCCTATTTACACTCTTACTTCTGTTGCTTATTCTATCAGCTTTGCTCTGATTTATCTTTGCTGATGACTTGCTTTTGTTGATATCTTATTTTAAATTGGCTTCTCTCACTCCTGAAAACACTTCTCACTTGAACTGAATGTCAGCATCACCTGAAGGCAGTTTTAGGGAAATAGAAGCCAGCATCTTCTTCCTGATAATTACACAGAATTCCTGGGAGTATGAAACACCGTGTGTGTGTGTGTGTGTGTGTGTGTGTGTGTGTGTGTATGAGGCTCGCCTGATGATGGTGAGGTGCCTCCAGTCTTAAGAGGAGCTGAGTTTCTCATAGTTTCTCAGTTCATGTACAAAAGGGACAGGGTGTCCAGACCTTCATCCTCTTCTACTACTTCATCTCTTCTTCCCCTGATCTCTCAGCTTTTCTCTTACCCAAAACAACCTGCAACTCAAAGATTTTTCTTTAACTTCTCACCTTGCCTCTGATGCATGAAGTCAGTTACATTTTTCTAAGTTTGCTCAGTATTTTGACTTCTCTGGTTAGGAATACAGATCTTTTTAAGTGAACTGACCCTGAAGAACAGTCTTGGATAGCAAAAACTTCTCTTCTAGAATTCCATTTACTGGCGCTGTCTCTGTAAAATTACCTGTCAGTTACCTGTCAATGGGTTTACCCTGTAACTGTCTTTACTCACCATTGGAGAATTCTATTTTTGTTTTGTAGTTTTTGCTCTGAGTTACACTGTTTCTCCAGCATTTACCTTACTGGGGCCTGAACCATTAAAGCAGTATTTCTCAAAATTTACTGTATTATGAGTCACCTAAGGATCTTGTTCAAATGTAGATTTTGAATCTAGTTCTGGGGTGGGGCTGAAGATTCTTGCTTTTTAATGAGCTCCCAAGTAATGCCGAAGTTCCTGGAGCATCACGGTCCACACTTTGTGGAGCAAAGCATCGCAGCTCCTGGCTCCTGGCTTGCAGTTTCCACTCTACTAGCCTCCTTCAGATTTATAATTGCTCTATCCCCCTTCTTTGACCAGAGCTTGCAAGTGAATCATGGCATTAATAAGTGGCATGGTGAGGATTTAGCCCTGGGTGTCTAGACATTGGTATCTACTGTATGTAGAAACATGTTTTCCAGGAATGATGATCACAGATGGCACTTGCCAAACACATGCCAAGCACTGAACAATGTTCTTTTCATTTATGGTTTGCTAAAAATTATACCTCACAATTCTATAAAGTAGGCACTTCTATTATCCCAGTTTTGCAGTTGAAGACCCTGAAGTTAACTAGCAGAAGATATCACAGAAGGTGATGGGGTTGAAATTCAAACCCATGTAATTCTCTCCAAGAACACTATTAACTTTTAGATGTGTTTGTTTGTCTTTATATTATTGTACAAAATGAGGCTATGATATAAACCAGTTATGTAATTTCAGACTGATGTTCATTACCTTTACTGTATTTTTATTCTATCTGAGATTATATACATATTTTTAAATTAACTTTTAAGAAAAACTGCAACTTAATAGATTCAGCCCACCATTTTTCATCCTATCTTTTTTTCCCTGTTTTCTCTTTTTAATTTTCGAAAGGTGTGAGTTCTAGTCTCAACCTCATATTAAAGTGAACATCAGCTTTTTATTTGTTACAGAGGTGGGGATTCTTCTGGGAAGAGGATGAAGGTCTGGGCACCCTGTCCCTTTTGTACATGAACCGGGAAGCTCTATGAGAAACTCAGCTCCTCTTAAGACTGGAAGCACCTCACCATCATCAGGCGAGCTTCATACGCTCTCTCTCTCTCTCTCTCTCTCACACACACACACACACACACACACACACACACATTGGAGTATGCTAAGGATTTATATAAGTTTACATACTGTCCACACCTATGAGATTCTAATTCAGAAGATCTAGGTTGGGGTCCAGGAATCTGTAATTCAAAGGACCCACAAATAATTCAAATGCATATTTTAGTTGTGAATGCCTTAACTAAATGGTCCCTACGCTATTTATTTTCACACTGAAACCTAGCTATGACACTAATCCCCAGTAAATTGTGTTCTTACTTTCCATATGGGGCTTGTTGTCTTTCCTGTAGGAGCAGACAGTGCTAGAAGAAAACTTGTTTTGTTCCTGAAATCTTCCCCATTCAAGGTGAAGGATTACTGTGACTGTTGCCTCTCCTAGAGCAATCCCAACGTGGGATGCACTGTTGGTCAGGTGATAGGTGGCTTAATTAGCAGGAGTCAATGCACAGCTGCTACCAGTCTGGGCTCTGTTTGGCTGTCGAGCATCTGTTATGACTTTACGAAAGCTGGAGGGCAGGAAACCATGGGGAGTAGTCTATTTCTATGGTGTGTGTTTCCGTTGATGATATTGTCTGCATGCAGAATGAGCCCATAGCTCTTTATTTGGAAAGTCTTGAGAATCTTTTTTGCTTGAAAGCGGGTGGCAGGTTTTCACTGTATCAGCAAGCAGAGACTGTATTGGGATTATTGAGTGGCACATGTTACAGCTATCTCTTTAGTCAGCTGCAAAACTGCATATGTTCTTAATCCTCATCCTCATCTTATTCCACATCCTCTCTGTCTCAGTCTTTCTGTCTCTCTCTCTTTCTGTTTCCATCTGTCTGTCTGTCTGTCTCTCTCTCTCTCTCTCTCTCTCTCTGTCACTTATAATCATCAAGTATTAAAACAAGTAAGGCCCAAGGAGGTCATCCAGTTTTGTGGTCCCTGAGTGATGGCCAAGAGATAATTGTTTTTTATTATTTCCTATCACTAAATACATAGAGTTTTCCCATTAAGACATTCTGGCAACATACACTTTGAAAAATCTTCAAAGCAATTCTTATGCACAGCAACTTTGGGATTCCTCATGTTATTGTTAGTTAAGTTGAACTCCAGAGAGGTAAAAAAAAAAAAAAAAATTGTTCACATATAGAAAGTAAAAGAATAGAGACCTCAGATTACCTGATTCCCAATCCTCTCTTTTTTCATACTCCTCTATGTGATTTCCATTTCTCACCCATTTATAACCATATTAGGACATTTCTGTAGTGCATATTAGTTAATTTTGTCCATCTAGAAACTCATTACTTTGGGCAACTATGTACAATAATGTGATTATTAAATGGTGACCAATCATAGAATCTCACTCTCCTGTCCTAGGTTGGGTATGTGACCCAGTTCTCATTGGCCACTTATTTGTCTTATCTCAACATGTAAGTCCTGGGTCGTGCCTGTTATCAAACTGGGCAAAGAGAGCTCTTTTTCTGGGTTCTTCGATTTGGAGGTAATGAAGTACTTGTTCCTTAGGTTAAAAGCTCAATGAGTGCAAGTTAGGGGGTGTCACAGTACATGTTTTTTGGAATAAAGTTAAAAACCCAGTTGCAGGTGGGGAAAATGAGGCCACAGATAAGATAGGCAGAGCCCAGAGAGGCCGATTTGAAAGGAGGAGAAACAGTGTTTAGAGACTTTTAGTACCTGCATTCAGTACTTTTTGAAGCAAGTTGTCTCCTGATTGCATAATGTTTCTCTATTAAGTCTCTATCTGATTTCCCACTAAGTTTTCCTATATCATTTCCTTCATTATGAATTGAATGTCTGTGTCCCCACAAAATTCACGTTAAAGCCTTCATTCCTCATGTGATGGTATCTGGAAATGGAGACTTTGGGAGGTAAATAGGTCCCTCATGAAGGGATTAGTTCCCTTGTAAGATGAGAAAGGGAGTGATCTCTCCCTGAGGTGGCACAAAGGGGTCATGTGAGCGCACAGCAAGAAGGCTGCTGTCTGCAAGCCAGGAAGAGGGCCCTCACTAGAACCCAACTATGCTGGCACCCTGATCTCAGACTTCCATCCTCCAGAACTGTGATAAATAAATGTCTGTTGTTTCAGCCACCCAGACTATGATATTTTGGTATAGAAAACTGATATGGTTTGGCTGGGTCCCCACCCAAATCTCAACTTGAATTGTTGTTCCCATAATCCCCACAAGTCATGGGAGAGAGTCAGTGGGAGGTAATCAAATCATGGGGTGGTTACTCCATGCTGCTGTTCTCATAACAGTGAGTGAGTTCTCATGAGATCCAATGTTTTTATAAGGGGCCTTTCCCCGTTTTGCTCTGCACATCTCCTTGCTGCCGCCATGTGAAAAAGGACATGTTTGCTTCCCCTTCCATCATAACTGTAAGTTTCCCGAGGCCTCCCCAGCCACCCTGAACTGTGAGACAATTGAGCCCCTTTCTTTTATAAATTATCCAGTCTTGAGTATTTCTTCATAGCAGCTTGAGAATGGACTAATAAAAAACCCAAGCTGATGCTTACATCATCTGTCTACCTATTCCCAACATGTGGAGAATAGTTCCCCAGTTTAAAATCACTGGCTAATTGCTAACACTGTGCCTAATTATTTTTGGTCTTCTATTTCTCTGGTTTGTGTTTTAATCCTTTTATTTTGCAGAGTAAATCAAAATCAAACAACACCCTTGTTATCGTCTCTATACTTTAGGTTCTAGGCTCATTGGTTTCTACTTAATACTTAATCTTCACTAAACTTGATCATTTTACTGTCAAACTATAAGTCAGTGTCAATGAAGTGAAAGGATATCAGCATTAAATTTGGTCACAGTTAAATTAATCTAAGTACAGATGCATTGAAAACAATGGAACTTTGAACAAGTTCCTTATTAGTGCCTCGCTATCTTCATTTATAATGTTCCTCATATTAAAATGAGCATTAGAAATAACACACAGGATTACATCAAGCTAACTAAAATATTTATCACCTAATATACTTCTTTTTCATAGTGAGAACACTTAAGATCTATTATTTTAGTAATTTTGAAATATACATTATTATTAGCTTGGATATGTTAATTAACTTGATATAATAATTCTACATTGTATACATATATCAAAATATCATATTATAACCCATAAATATATATAACTATTACTAGTAATTAAAAATTGAAATTAAAAAATAACATAGGAAATTATTTAGATAGTAACTGATACTACTTGCTTAATGGCTCGTCTTTCTTATTTTTTTAATGTAACTGTTTTACTAGTGTAACATTTTTGTTAGTTTATTGAAAAATGACTGACAGGAGGTAGGACTCGATTCTAACACAAGCAAGATACACAGCTTTCCTTGGGCATGACTATGACCAGTCATTTCAACCTCCCAGTGTCAGATCTTCATCTATAAAGCATTATAATAAAACTTAATTTTCTGATCTAACAGGGTTTTTGAGAAAGGCAAAATAGATCTTGTCTATTAGTGCGTTTTTTTTATAGCTGGCTGTCTGACCAAGGATCTTGTCTTTACCTGCCCTCGGGGTCCTCCCACCTAAACAAATACAGCACTGCTCTCTGTAAAAGTCCCTGACCAAAATCAGGAAATAAACTTAAGGATGCAGAACTCAAAATCTATTAAAAAGCAGTGGAACCTACAGAAGGAAAACAAACCAAAACAAAACAAATACATCCTCCGGCATATTGTGATATATATTTTTAAAAAGCAATTACCAGAAATGAATGTGTGTTCAGGATGACTTCCTTCATTCAAAAATAAAATGATCCACAGTCAGCCCATGGAAACATGGGACACACATCCAGCTCCCAAAAGGCAATATGATTTTGCCCCCTACATTATCCAGCTGTGATTGATGAGTGACATTAGGAGAAACACACGTGGCTGAAAGTACACAGCAAAGGTTCTCAAAGGTTCACTGGGCTAGGTGACTTGCATTTGTGTTTGACTACATGTAGTTATTATGGTGAGTAGGTATGGGAGGAGAGAGAAGAGCAATGGTGCCAGGAAATGAAGACGTAGGGACAAGATGGCATTAATGTTGCTAGATGAGGGAGAAATTGCAAAATGATCCTGTTTGTCTATGCCATTCCACCTTGCCACAAGCCTGGGGGCCAACTGTTCTGTTTTATCTTACTTCATAGCAGCATTTGGCAATCAGCCTGTTATCCTCTTCTTTTGTGGTTGGCATTACTTACTATCTTCTTCAACAGTTTGTTTATTGGAAATTGCAAGCATCAAAATCAATTCCATGGGAGCTTTGAATTCTAAGGGTGTCCAAGGTACAGTGTCAGAAATTCAATCTACTGTTCTCCAAGAACACTAAAAACACATATGGTTTTAGATGAATGGAGATAGACTTATTTGTGGAAACTGCAAAGATACAGAAGTTGTCCAGAGGAGTAGCAATAGAAAGAATCAACATCCACTTGCCTTGAAATAAAAAAGAAATAAAATATTTGGCTAAGATCTGAGAATTTGGTACAGATGTATAAGAAACTTTGTTAGATATTTCAAGAATATAGAATTACATACTATTCCCTAAATCAGACCTCTATTGAGGACCTGATGGATACAAGTTCTGGGAATACAGAGCTGAATAAAGCAGGGTCTTTTCTTTAAAGGAGCTCACCTTTTATTAAGAAGGCAAACATATACTCATAAATGCAAAAACATCTGGTAAGGACATTTGAACATGAAGATTCTGGATCTGGGTGTCAGACGAACCTTTCTAAAAGACTTGACTTCTGACCCATGTTTTCAGAGGAATAGTTTGCTAACACAACAAAGGGATATATATTTTCAGACATCTCTCACTTACTGGATGTTGAGTTCTGACAATTTAAAGGCCATCCGAGGTCATCTTTATAAACTCAGAACTTAGTATATCCTGAAGACATGTAATCAATGTCTTCGCGATTGTTACTGGAATTTTATTCTGTACCCCAGTTCTGGTAATGGAACACACACACACACACACACACACACACACACATACATCATAGATTGATCTCTTTGAAAGATGAGAGTCTAAAACATTTATCCATTAATACCAGGACACACACTCTTCCACTTTCTCTTATTTTTAGGCTTATTTCTTTTGGAGTGTAGAAGTCTTCAGGGCATGATAGAGAGACAGGCAAATCCTGCTTAAGGTGGAACCTACCAGTTGGAAGCGAATCTGAATTGTCCCTAACAACCATGACTGAAACCAAAAGGTGGGTGAAGGGGCTGTAGGCCAAGAGGATGGGGGCATGTACTACTAATTTTCTTGGGGAAAAATTATGTAGCATAAGTTCAGAAGGAACCGATCTTCTTGGGATCAGCTTAGGTTTAGATACAAACACTCAATTGATGCATATATTTATTTAGTAGGGCTTTAGCTCTGTTTTTCTTCTGTAAAGCTAAAAGTTTGGCCTAACATGCTTACAGATAACATGGTTATACTTCAGTGTAAAGAAAAGTCAATTTCTATTAACCATTAAATTTCCCTTCTTCTCTGTACACATGTTACTTCAAAGTATTTGCTGACCTTTTCGTGATAAATGTAATTCACTCCAAAACCCAAGGGTCAAGTGAGAAAGAGGAAAATCTGACATTTGGAATCACCATCCATTAGGCTCTATAAGGCCAGAGAGCACCATAAAAGGCAACATATGTCACCCCAAATTGATAGTGTTGTCAACTCACAGTGAATGTTTGAGCAATTTTTTTAAAAGTTTTTTTTTTTCCAAAATACTTAGCAGCTGATAGTTTTGAAAGCATTATTTCTTTAATATCCAAAATCAGACAGAACCTGAACTTGGGTAGCTAATGTTGTTGCATGCTGATATGATAATGCTTATCAGTAAATTGTCCTCAAATTATCCTCTTTATTATTCTATCTGTACTTAGGGAGCATTGAACTCTAGACAAGCTTTCCATCATTTATTCTGTATGTGATTTTGATCTAGTCCTTTAAATTTTTGTTTTTCTTTAAAAGTTTCCTTTTGTTTACATTTTCAAATAGAAATTCTTTTAACAATTCAGTTTTGATCACCTACCATATCTAAGGCATTAAGCTAGGTAGTGAGGTCTCAGCTGTGAAAAAGATGGACAAGGGCTTAGAATCTAACTGAGAAGATAAACAATACATGATGCAATTTTGACAGGATGGTCCTGATAATTAACTCTGAATACAGGCAGGTAGAATATCTGGTACATACATTGAAAGTCTGTGGTAAAGCAATGATTCTTCTGTTTACAAGATGTGTGATCTGAGAAAAATATTTTTTCTTGTCTAGAAAAAGGAAAATAAGACTTTGATTCAACAAATATTTACTGAGGGTAAAAATTACATTTGAAATTCTGATAAGTGGTGGGGATATAATATTAGATAAAAGAGACATGACAACACCTTCTCTGGGCTTACATTGTTATTTATCTTAGTGTTTATTTAAGGGCTACATAAGAAAATACATGCAAAAGTCTACTTAAAATTATAAATCAATGTAATTATTCAGCGAGTGTACAAGATATTAGATCATGTTTCCTAGGGTTGTATGACCTCTGTTTCATTATATTATGCTCTATATTCTTTTCAAATTCTGGCCTTTGCCTCCATGTGTAATAATAGCTTGTTTATTTGTCATGAAATGGGAATCAGTATTAACTTCCTCTTCTACACAACCACACAGATATGATGCTTTCTGAATGGATTCTTGATCCTGAGCACTGTTAGCTTGCAAGGGATTTTCAAACTTTCAAGGGCAGAAGGTATGATACAAATATAGTTTTGGTGAGTGCTAATTGCATTCTAGTTTTTTACATTTGAGAGTTTTAAAATATCTCAGTATATGATTAAGTTGATTATTACAGAAAAAGAGAAGACAGGACAGGGTGAAAGAAGTTCGCAGTGACTATATATAGCAAGCACCTAGAACTAGAATGGCATAGGCAGTTCTTCAAAGCTCCTTGTCAACATCAGCAGAAAAAAATGGGACTTGTTTACTATAAACCTGAACACAGTGTCAATATTCCCAACAGGGTGTTTGATGCAGCCACATCAATGCTGCAGAGGTGGCACATATCTTGAAATTATTGTCTCTGTCCTGACTCAAGATTCTAATTTTGCAGTGGAGGAGAGATTGTCTGCAATCATGTATCAGTTCATGACAAAGAAAGCATTTGAACCCAAATCTAACGCCCTTTTTGCATTTTTTTTCTATTTTTGTTTATCTCACCAAAACACCATGATCTTTAGTCACAACATACCACAGACTGCTTGTATTACATGTCCCAATTTTAGAATAAAAATCAGAGCATCAGGTGGTCCAACGTCACAGCAATCGAGATATTGCCTCTTCATCTTTCCTTTCTCCTACATCCAACATTAATTAAAATGATAACATCAAATTATAGATCACTGTTAGAATCACTGAATAAAAAAAACTCAATCTGAGTCACAGAAATTAAGATGATTTACACAGACTTCCTGATAAACAATTGAAGCAGATGTCAGTGGTGCCCTGCCCATAACCTCTTACTATTTTTGTGATGCCAGCCCAACTTCCAGCTGCCAGCACCTATAATTCTTTGCCAGTGGTCATTCTCTGGCTGCAGAACTTCTGTGTATATGAGGGGTGGAGAGACCTCTTGGGGGAATCATGTGCCTGGGAGAAGCCGTCACTCAAATGATGAGTATGGGTAGGCAATTAGTACTCCAGCAACTCCACTGTGCTTTGGAGGTGTGTGTCCTCCGTTGACTCTCACGGTTCCCTAGCAAGACCAAGTTCTACATGACAACAGTAGAATTTGCTTTCTCCTCAATATACCTTTCACTGGTGCCTTCCCTTCCCTGACTCACTCTCCGTTTCCCTACTGGTGTTTCCTGAGACCACTTCCCAAATAACTATTTACATCCTAGCCTTGTCTTAGAGTCTGCTCCTATAGTAACCAAACCAAGACAAAAATGCATCCATGCAAGAAATTGAATGAATGTATACATGAGTTAATTTCTGTTCTAGGGCTAAGGTTATAGCAGCAAACAAAGCAGAATAAAATTTTTGCCTTTAGTGTGCTAAATAAATGTGTATGCTCTTCCCTGCTTAGCAGTTCTCTCAGCTGAAGAAAGCAAAAAAGAGAAAGAAGAGGCAATTTTCGTTTTTAGGCTCCTGCCAAAAGTTAAACAGGTATCAAAGAATGATGCATAATGAGAGCTTAGATTTTACATAGCAATGTAAAGTATATAAAAGCTTTCACCTAGAATGTCCTAAAAACAAATAGACAACCTCTTCAGATAGGTTGGGAAACTATCATTCTTACCGTTTCACAGATGAGGAAATTGAGGTTTAGAGACATGATTGAGCAGATTAATTCTGCAGGCAAACACCAGGGTCCATTACAACTTATCCTTCTTCTGCCTTGTCAAAGTCTATGACATTATAGCCTCTATGACAAGATCACAAAGGCAGTGCTGCAAATCAAATGATCACTTCCAGTAATCCTGGCTTGCTACTGAATTACAGTTTCCTCACCTTCTTTTGAAACAGGCAGATTAGGTCACTGCTGGGAAGAGCTACTTCCATGGCCAATTGATTTGCTTTCATTGGGTATTTTTTTTCCTGGAAGAATAGTTTGTCGATGATATTAGGTAGATGCAACTTATCATGCATTACAGAAGTTTATAACTCTAGGGAGATGAATAAAAAGGAGAAAAATAGCTATTGCTTAAAATAAGACTCTCAGATGTTGGTGTGCTTGTGTAGGGAGAGGAGGTTACCATGGAGATCAAGACTTTACAACACTCTTTGCATGATATAATGGCACAAGTCTTCGGCTGGAATAGGCCCTTATGCAGCTCTTTCACCATCATTGTGCCACATGCTGTCAACTCTATCTACAGAGGGGTCAACCTATGTGCCCCTATGCCACCCAAGTTCATTCCAGTTCGTGGAGAAAGTTTATGTATAGTGGGAACCTGCCAATAACTCAACCCTATCATCACGTTCCAAATGGAAGTAAATGTTATTAGCAATTTTTTTATTCTAAGAATAAGGCAAATAGCAACAATAAGAATAAAAGCAATCATTCATTTTTTATATCCCCTATGCAAGATATTGAGCTGTGCCACATACATTTATAGCATTTAATTTTCAAAGCTGGGAGCTGTATGTTTATCTCTGTTTTGCAGGCAAGATAACTGAGGCTTAGAGACGTGAAGCAATGTGCTCACCACCACCCAGCACCTAATGGAAAGAGCATGGATTCAAACCATGACCCATGTTTTTTTTTTTTTTCTTCGAGGAATGCTTTATGTTTCTGCCTTCTCTGCCCCTCCCTTTACTGACCCAGTCTATGGACGTGAGTTTCTTCCATCTCCGAGTGGTTCTTCATTGCCTTGCTGACTTTTCTCCTTTAAGTATCTCACTTTCCCATTAGCACTGATACTTCACCCCAAGGCCAGCCCATTTGTTTGAAGCATTGATACACACAACTGGATTAGTTTTCCAAACATCTCATTCCTCTTGGTTCAGTTCTGCATGTTCTTCTCTGTTTAGTTAATAGGTCATAGTACCTCCTTCCTGACCAGACATACTAAAATTAGGAGACATAGGTTCCAGGCTTTGTTGTCTCACTAATAACTCTGAATCATTAAGCATGTTGAGGCTCCATTTATTGTGACAAATGGATATCTAGGTTGATCTACTCTTGTACATAAAGGTAGCATAACCGTATATTGAGCACTTAGTATGTATAGGAACTTTGAAAAAGAGAGGTAAAGCAGCCAGGTGCGGTCGCTCATGCCTGTAATTCCAGCACTTTGGGAGGCCGAGACGGGTGGATCATGAGGTCAGGAGATCGAGAACATCCAGGCTAACATGGTGAAACCCCGCCTCTACTAAAGATACAAAAAATTAGCCAGGCGTGGTGGCAGACGCCTGTAGTCCCAGCTACTCAGGAGGCTGAGGCAGGAGAATGGCATAAACCTGGGAGGCAGAGCTTGCGTGAGCCAAGATTGTGCCCTTGCACTCCAGCCTGGGTGACAGGGCAAGACTCTGTCTTAAAAAAAAAGAAAAGAAAAAGAGAGGTAGAGTTTACACATTAAGGATAATTCGGCAAAAAGAGCAAAGCATTGTGAATGGAAAGCATTTGACTTAAGTTTATAAGATTGGAATTTCCATAGGTGGAGAAGGCAGACGTGCAATCCAGCTGGAGGAAGCATTTTGAATGAAGACAGAGAGAACACAGAATAAGATCAGGTGGCAGAAGGTTGTGGAAAAGTCACAGAAGACGATTTGTTGTTCACGAGTGGTTGAAAACAGGAATCTCATTTGAACCCTTCATCTTATCTGTGGGAAAACCTAAAGCCACTGGAAGTCAGCAGTTCATCCCCCAAACTCACAACTGGCTGGTTTTAGGAATGTAAGTATATCAAGACCAACAACTGCCTTTGCTGAATTGACTAGTTCATCCTTATAAAATGATTATTCCAATAAGCTCTTAGAGTAACAATTAAGCTGGACATGCTCAAAAGATTTCAAATAATCCAAGAAAACATGACTGGTAGTGAAAACAAGTATAGACATAAAGAAGTGAAGGGAAAGAGGGCATGTAGGTATTTCTGTGATTGCCTTAGTTAGCAGCATGACTCGTTTAACTTATTGGTTGGTCAGAATTAGACCCTGCCTTTCTAAATAAGCTCACTGGTATGTAATTTGCTTTCCACAACTTCTGACTAGCTATAAAACAAGAAGAGAAAACTGAGCAATAACCCAAAGAATTCTGAAGACTGATTTATATAAATTGGCTTTTGTTCCTTTTACTAACCAAAGGTAATGATACTACTCTTGCTGCTCCAAATCTCCTGGTTTTTATACTATTTTGCAGCAGGGAGGTTTAGGTTTTGATGGGTTAGGAATGCTTTGAGAATCTCAGAAAATCTTTAGTATCTACATGTCGTTAGTGTCCAAACCCAGGAAAAAAAAATACACTTTTGTGCATTCACACACAATATATATAATTTTATTCCATATTTTTGGTACCTCCAAAGCATGTGCAACCATAAATACAATTGGGATTTATAAACTCTTGTAAAGAAATCCTATTTTATACTTCACAAGACAAGTTCACAAATATTCATGTAAAATTTACACCTCAGTGATGGAGATAAAGAAATTGAGATATGCAAAGGTAAAAATGGGCTTCCTTCATTCACACAGCTGGCACTTGGAGGAGCCAAACACAGTTCTAGAACTTTTAGTCATGATGCATCACACTGCATTTTTGTATGCATCATGTGTACTATTCCTTGGATAGATTATGGCTGGTAAGAATAAGTGGGATATTATGCAGAGCACATTTTATATCTAATTATAAATAAAGCAAGGGTCAAAGAGATAAAAGGGCATCTCTATAAGCTGTCTTTTCCAAAAATGGAAGGATGAACTTTCCAGTGTGTGTAAATTTCAACATGGCTTCCCCATGCTGAAACATCAGTTAACTGTAAGTCAGTTTCACAATCCCATTACACTCGTGTTCATTTGACTACAGTTAGGTCCCTCTCATTCAAGAGACAGTCAATTAAAGACGGATTTGCCAGGCTTAATTTAATCTTCCATATTCAAGATTGCCCTCTCCATTTGATAAGAAAAGAGATATTTAAACAGGTTCTTTTCTCTTAAATATCAAAATCTCTTAGCTGGGCTTACAGAATTGTTAAGACCATTAGTTCCTCTCCTGTTTTATATCTCCCAACCTCTAATTTATTACCTCTACCAGGCTGTCAGCATCACAACGGTCCAATTATATCATATTCATCTTTGTGCTCCTAATTTCTAGCATTGTGTTCTTTATTTAACAAAACCTTATTGTGTATGGACTTCGTGCAAAGCCCTGTTCATGTAGGGATGGGGATAGTAAGGAACAAAGCAAAGTCTTTGCCTCCATTGTGCTTACTTCTAGGGGGAGAGAGAGGCAATAAACAAACAAATATATGGAAAATATAATGCCAAATAAATTAAAGTGCCATGAAGTCAGGGGTAGGGAATGATAACGAGCAGTTTTTAATCTTTTTTTTTTTTTCTTTTTCTTTTGTTTTTGGATGGAATCTCTCTCTGTCACCCAGGCTGGAGTGCAGTGGCTCGATCTAGACTCACTGCAACCTCTGCCTCCTGGGTTCAAGCAATTTTCATGCCTCAGCTTCCCAAGTAGCTTGGGATTAGAGGCACCCAGCACCATGCCCGGCTAATTTTTATATTTTTAGCAGAGACGGAGTTTTGCCTTGTTGACCAGGCTGGCCTCCAACTCCTGACCTCAGGTGATTGGCCTGCCTTGGCCTCCCAAAGTGCTGGGATTACAGGGTTGAGCCACTGTGCCCACCCAGGTTTTTATTCTTGGTTAGTGCTCTTGGGACTCTTTCTGCAGTGGTCTCATTGAAACAAAGATCTGAATGAAGGGAAGACAGTCGCACTTAAATATCTGGAGGGAGAATATTCCAAAGAGAGGGAGCAGCAAGTACAAATATTTAAAAGACAAGAACCTACCTGATATGCTTGGCATAAGGGAAGAGACATGTGTGGCTGGAGAGCAACACCCCTGTATGGTGTCTGCCATATGGTGGACACTGAACAGAATTCAAAAGAACTAGCACCTAAAACAGTGCTCACCACGTAGCTGACCTGCAATTAATGTTTTGTTGTTGTTGTTGTTGTTGTTGTTTTGTATGGATACGTTTGTACTCTCCTCCAATCTGCCCATACCCTAAATATCCATAAATGCTAGCTGTCTTCCCAAATCAGTGATCTCATTTAATGCACTCTGTAACAGGAAGGGAGCTAAAATTGGCTGTTATATATTGAGGCATGGCTTTATGTATTAAATGTTGGTTCTCTCCTTAAATTCCCATGCCATGGTTGTGGTTATCCTCATATAATGAACAAATAACGTATTGTGATGAACTAACTTGTTCAGGCCCACTCAGTCGTCAGGCTACAAAAACTGGGAGTTCAGATTTTGTTTAAAAGCCCATGCTTTGTTTATTCTCTGTATTGTCTATTCATTCAGGAGTCAGATGAAGGAAATGCTTTTCTCCTGATGTTAGAGATGAGGAAAGGTAGTGGACTCAGTTAAACATGAGACAGATTATGGAATTTTTTTTTTTACTTTATTAGTATTATCAAACTCTTGCAGGAAACAGACATCACATTCAAAGGAGTATCTGAAAAGAATACAATGAAGAGACTGTTTCCTGAAGTGTAGGCACAGCAGAGGGAATTAATGAGGAATAATGAAGATCCCAGGCACTATCAATTGAGGGAAGCCATCATCTCACACAGGCCTGGAGAGGCAAGAGGGAATTACCAGAATTCAATAAAACCCTTGAAGATGTAGTTGAACTGTGGCTGTGTGAGGGAGGCCACCGGATAGGAGTTGGCTGGGGACTTTCCTGACTTGCCCAGAGCTATCCCAGTTTCATTATTGAAAGTCCTGCATCGTGAGAAATTTCTCAGTCCCAAGCAATCCAGGATGCTGAGTGAACTCAGCTGTTCCGACTTACATAGAATATTGTAACCAGTGTCAAGCCATAGCTAAGGAGGGATGGGAATGGGAGAGGGATAAGGTGAAACTAAGCTCTTTGTCTACAGACAGTGCCTTATACTGGTTCCACCCAATGGGATGCTTGAATGCAAGGGAGTTTATGTGATCCAACCTGTAAAGGTCAGTCTGTAGATGATCATAAGCAGGAAAGAGAAAGGCAGAGGACAGATCTGGGAAGTCACATGGAATATCCTCATGGGAATGCAGTGCAATAGGAGATAGGCCATTTGCACGGGGTGATGGGTGTGACACGCCACTGGGTACAGTAGTTGCCTGTGGAAAATCATGAGCTGTTTACAAAAGACAGTTTCACTCCCTAGCATGGCATCTTTGGCTCTTTCATAGCCCCAGCTTGACTTTCTAATCTTATTACCTGAAACGTTTCCTGTGTACATGGATTTTACAGTCACAAGGGACTACTTAGCATCCTCCGTCATACCTGCGCTTGTTGATGCTATGACCTCACTGATTCTGCTCCTGTAATGTCATTCTCACCTCCATCTGCAAGCAGTTTACTCACTTCCAAGACTATAACCTGTGCTAACAGGCTTCAACCCACAAAACGACTGTTTTTCTTTATTTTCCCACCATATTTTATACCATACAAATGGTTATTATTTACCTCCCTTGTCATGTGGCTCTGAGCATCTCTCCAAATCTTTGCTTCTACGGAGGTGGTGGGATGCTAGTCAGCAGTGACTATGTCTGATTTGCTTTTGTCTCCCAACCTGGACCTAGTGCAATATGTTACACAATGTGTGTACTCAATCAACTCTTGTTCTGTGTAGAATTGAATTCAAAAACAAAATGTGACAAAGAAAATGTCCTGCAGCTTGAAACCTCCATAACTACCCTAAACAGCCTGAAGAAATTTAATTAGAAGAAAAATGTAGATTTCTCCCAGACACTCCTTACATGCCTTATTCTTAAGGAGAAAATGCTCACTGATGTGTCTACTTTCATAGGAAATAGATTCTGCTGAGTGATGATGATTCTGCCTGTCTGCTTCAAATTGAAACTCAGTAAAGGGTTCAGGAACAAACATTGGGTCTTGCCAACAGAGCCACATTTGTAAATGGGTTGCATAGCTTTTCCAGAAAGAAAACAGATTTATATCATCATCAGACAAAAGCGTACATTGCCAGATTAAAGAGAGAAAATTCTATGCTTCCGTGATTTTTAGTAAGTATATGTTTCAGATATATTAAGTCAAGCCAAATGTCTTTGCTTTCTTCTAAATACTTTAAGAGAAAATAAGCTACTAATTATGCATGTATTTAACAGTAACTACTGAGGCCTAGTTGGCTCCAAGTGATGTGCTAAGGTAAGACAAAGAATAAAGAATTTGGAGTCCACAATCTTGCAAGTCCTAGACTCACCACTGCCAGGTGTGTGAACTTCAGCATCTTACTGGGTCTCTCAGCCTATTTCCACATCTATACAAGTGGAAACAATGAATCTATGCTGTTCTGCCTTGTTTTGAAATTTTTTTTTGTAGACTCTACAATTACATTAACGTTACACTCTTTCTTAGGAACTTAATGACTTTCTCTGCATTGCAAGTCCCTTGTAAAACAAAGAGAGTGGTGCCAGTTCTGTCGATGGATCACGGTATTAGAGACAATGTTATATGTGCTGAAATTATACAAATCACAAACAAAAGACATTATTACTGAAAAGCCTTTGGAGCCAAAATAGTAAGTTCTTCAGAGGTCTGGGTGCTTGGGTTACAGCTTTTCCTTTCCACTTAATAACTGTGTAGCATAAATACATTTCTTTATTTTAGTCTTAGCATCATTTGTAAAGGAGAGATGAAGATACTCACTTTACCTGGCCAAGCTAAGGGTAGAACAAAGTGATATGTGTAAATAAAAGACTTGGAACATAGTTGGCATTCAGTAAAGTTGTTCTTTTTCTTCAATTATGGTATTTTACATTATTCAATAGAGATATGCAACATTTAGCATGGACAATCTTAGAAATTCCTCAGGGACTCTCACGTCTGCTAAAGTAATATAGGTATATCAAAGGCAAAGGCATGCAGTGAGTTGTTAAAGAAAGCTGATCTCCTCTTAGGGATTGAGTTTCTTATAAGCAGTTTCCCATATTGTGCCACGGTCCTTACAACATCGCATTTTACAATCAGCAAAACTTTCACAAACATTATCATTGTGGCATTGAGCTGGGATTGGCAGGCTTTTTCTGGAAAAGGCAATGTAATTAATATTTTCAGTTTTGCAAGCCATGTGGCCTCTGTCACAATAAGTCTACTTTTTTTGTTATAACGAAAGTGACTACATACAATATGTAACTGAATAAGCATGACTATATCTCAATAAAACTTTATGTACAAAAGACGGCAGGTAGCTGGAATGACCCGTGGGTTACAGTTTGCCAACCCCTGGCATAAATGATGTGTGACTTCCTAGTAGCCAGATAACGGAATAGCCTCACCACGTGCCCAGCCAACAAATACTGCAAGGAACACAGAAACAACTATAAAAGCTTAAATGTTTGCTTACAAGACAAAAGGTTTCCCATCAGTGATTAGCCTAGTTTAACATTATCTCCAAAGAGTGATTTTCCCTGGTACTTTCAAGGCTTTATGCACTGTTTGGATTTTCCCAGTTGGAAGTAGAGAATGAAGTGATAAAAATGAAGTAGAGAAGGTTTACAATGCCTTTGCTAAACTTAAAAACAAAATTAGTGAAGCCTCAGAATCCTAAGGACTGAACTCTGAGCAATGCTTAACAGGGAACTGAGAACGATGGGTAAGAGCTATCTCAGGCTTCAGGTGACACAGAGTGGGATGAAGGATCAGATTATTCGAGGAAAAGAAAAAAGAACATGAAAAACGACCTACACTGGGACAATGAGAGACACTCTTTTGGCCACTTCTGGTCAATGTCTGATTAGTACCTAGCACCAAGCACAGACCCTCACACACAGAAGGTGCCCAATGAAGGCTCTAGGTTCAAATCACACCTCTGGCACTGAATACCGATGTCCCTATGGATAAGGTTGTCAAATCCTCTGCATCTTAATCTCATTGTTTATAACACAGGGATAAAACAGTATCTACTCACAAGTTTAGAGTGAGAATCAAATTAGTAAAGCATATATAAAATATTTAGTATAATACTTGGCATATATTAAGTTCTTAATAAATGCTTATTATTATTATTATGTACATCAATGAGTTAGTGACCTATTGAGTAACTGAATAATGTGTTGCATGATTTTATCTTTCAGTAAGGAGGGGAACACATCCCAGAGGATACAGGGCTTGAGTTCACAAACCAGGCCCAGGCTCTCTGCTGGATGGTGGTCTGTGAATAATTCCCATGGACTCTTTGTACTTTTGGTTCTGTTTTGCAAGCTGATAGTTCCATCTCAGCTACACAATGAAAAACCTAATTTATTAAATTTATCTTGACTTCCTTACCATCACATTTATTTCTGTCTGCATGAAACTATATTCATTCCACCTTGTTTATAACTTGGGTATCCATGAACCACTCAGTCACACATTACGGACAACTGCTGCTTTTATTTCTACTGATAATTAATTCTGTTCATTAAGAAGACTTCATTCTCCTACATCTCAGAGAATGATGTTATAGTGGTTTGAAAAGATCTGGACTCTAAAAGTCTGGAAAAGCTTTTGATATAAGAAAGAAAGGTTTCGAGATAGGGTACACAGAGAGATGGTATGTCAAAAAAATTTAGAAAGATCAGCATAAGAGAGCATGTGAAGAGGGATTGGGAAAACATTAAATACAGGGGAAACAGCAAGTGTGAAAAAAATGGGTTCTCAGGAAGTGTAGGTTAACAAGTATCTCAAGAATATAGATTATTTGTATGGGAAGGGGATAGTCAGGTCCTCACTGATGATGGCTTCTCTATATCAGTATGAACATAGTTGACCCTTTAGTTACCAGAGCTGCTCCCTGTGAGATAGCAAAGATAATTATCTAGATTGAAAAAAAAAATCTTGATCCAGTCTTCTTCCTTAAAACCTCCTTCTTCAAGTGATTTGAAACCACTTCCTAAGGAATGGATCACAGGATATTTGAGTGGCAGCACCCTGTTTTCATGGAAGTATTCCTCTCCCAGCTTTCCTATTTTCCTTGTATGATAATTTTAGCCTCTAGGTGAGTAGATGAGTGAAGAGCCTTGCAAAAACATGTCAAGCCAGCTCCACCTGCCTCTTGCCTCCATGCAGACAAAGGAAATCTTTGGTGTAGCCTGAAATCTCTGAAGTCACATATGATTTTATAAACCTTGGGGCCTTGCCCTTGCTTACGGGCCAGTATTTCTGAATCCTACCACTTGTATCCATAACAGAACCCATTTCTTAGTATATGCTTATAGTACATATTTCTTAGTTAGACTCAATCATTTCATAGCATTTTGAAGTTAGGGTGTATAGTTTTTAGGAGGTCAGGATTATAGATGTATCTTATGGAAATCACAAAGGCAGGAGGAGAGGAAGCAAACATTCAGCACAGGAAGAGAGAGTGTGAGAAGACTCAGCAAGCAAATCTATCCCCCTTTCTTACACCTGCTTTGTTCTAGCCATGCTGGCAGCCAGTTGGATGGGGCCCAACTACATTGAAGGTGTGTCTTCCCTTCCCAGTCCACTGATTCAAATGTCCTCTTCTCTGGCAACACCTTCACAGACACACCCAGAAACAACACTTTACCAGCCATCTAGGCATCCCTCAAAACAGTCAAGTTGACACTTAATATTAACCATCACACTCCCTACCTCTTTACCCATCCCAGGCCTCTTGTTTCTTTGGAAAACCCTGCCTAAAATAGATTTTAATACCAAGAGTGATGTTAAAGCAATGAAATTTTAAGAAAAAAAATAAAATTTTAAGCAAACCATAAGTAGAACTTAAAGATTTTGAAAATTCTTAATCTAGCCATATTGTAAACAATTACAACACTTAGGGTGTGAATGAGCATCCATTTGATAGAAGGATCAGTATGGGTGTGAACCGTAGACTTAACAAGTAAATCCAGGAAGAAATCGAACTGAAGGAGAAGGAGATGAGAAAAAATGAAGGAAGACTGTCAGACTTCTTGGATTTTACAGGACAGGACCAGGAAGCTGTTCAGCTGAAAACATGGGCTATTCTTCAAGACAAGGGAAGAATGCCCCTGAAAGTGATTCACAGATCATCAGGGAATGCCTCCTCAGTTTCAAAAGGGTAGATCACCACCTTGCTTTCAATAAGAAAAAAGGGCTCTGCCCAGAGCTGTGGGGTTGGGGCCATCCAGAGCCATGGGGAAATAATCCCTGCTGAGTAGAGTTGTTGGGGCAGAACCTTCACCTCAATGGGTCTAGAAGGCTAAACCCCTGACCCAGTGGATCTGGAAGGCAAGAGGTCTACCCCAGTAGGCCTGGGATATAGAATTGAACCAAAGAGGATTATTCTTGAGCCTTATGATCTCATGAAATTTGCTTTATAGTTTGGATTTATTTGGAATCTGATACCTCTTTCTTTTTCCTATTTTTCCCTTTTCAAATGAAAATGTCTATCCTATGCCCATCCTGCTCATGTATTTTGGAAGTACATAACTTTTTTGATTGTATGGGTTCACAGCTGAAGAGCAACTGACCCCAGCATAAATCATAGTTCAAGTCTCACCCGTATCTGATTTAGTTGATATTTTATTGAGACTTTGTACTTTAGAGTTTTGAGTTAACACTAAAAGAAGTTGGAAGTCTGCGGTGTGTTAGGATGAAATAAACATATTTTGCATATGAGATGGACATAAATTTTGGGAGACAAGGAGTGGAATGCTATAGACTGAATGTACACGTCGCCACAAAATGCATATGTTGAAATCTTAAGTCTCAACATGATGGTAGTAGTAAGTGAGGCCATTGGCAGGTGATCAGGACATGAGGGAAGAACCTTCATGAATAGGATTAGTGTTTTTATAAAAGAGACTTTGGAGAGCTCCCTTGTCCGTTCACACATGTAAGGACACAGTGTGAGGATGGCAGTTCATGAAGCAGAAGGCAGGCACTGACCAGTTGCTGAATCAGCCTTGATCTTGGACTCCCCAGCCTTCAGAAACGTGGGAAATACATTTCTGTTGTGTATAAGGTGCCCAGTCTATAATAGTTTGTTATTGCAGCCCAAACAGACTAAGACATGATACCTCATAGGACTGTTGTGATAATGAATTTTATATTTACCGATAACATTCACTTAGGAGTTGTTTTCTCAGTTTATTCCTGAACTTCATTGAAAGAAAAAGAGATGTTAGTTCCTATTGAGTCAAGTGTTACATTAATGTGGCTAAAATGCCACTTAGAAGAAGTGGTTCTCTTTTCTCTAGTTAGATAATTTCTTGAATTTTGCTCTTTTCTCTCCCATCATAGACTCCATTCTAATGGATTATGATTGATTTTCTTGCCTTGACTAGTTGGAACTCCAGGATATGTACAATACACATCAGCAGTCCCAGGCTGGAAGACTTTATGGGGCCTTGCAGATCTCAATTCTTATTCAATTCCATGAGGTCATGTTACTTTTAGCTCAGTTTCAACTTACAGAAGCATCAGTTTCAGTTTAACTTAAGTTTGATAAACTGAAACCCTAATGTCATACTTAGTAGTTTTTTTCATACCCAACATCCAATTTTACTAATCTTTTTTAGAATCTGTAACCAACTTATATCCTAAATGAAACTTCTGTAAACGGTCTTGCACCTCACCACTCACCTGTAATACTGAATTCCCCGTTTCCACTCATACCAATCTCTGATTCATTTTTCACAAAGGATTTATTAAGTTTTATCTATACAATGACTTATCCATTACAATAAGACTAAAATACAAACTACCTATCATTGTGTACCCAATACTACATGATTTGGCCTCTCCCTAAGTTCCAATTCCATATCTTTCTGCTTCCCATACTGTTGGCTGTGTTGTGACCACACTGGTCTACTTGACTACACCAAGCTCAATTCCCATCTCCAGGCCTTTGAACCTGGTCTTCTCTCTACTTGAAATGCTTTTCCCTCTTGTTGTCAAATGTCTCTTTCTCTTAAGAAGCTTTTCTTGACCGCTCTAAAGCGTTCTCTTCACTTTCAGTCATTCTTTACCATATCAAAAACATAAGCCTTTATTGCATCTATTAAGATCCAAAATTATTTATGCTATGTATTTTTCTTTCCTCATTATAGTGGAAGTTCCACGTAGATCAAGATCCTGACTGTTTTGTTTGTTATATTCTCGAAACTTGGAAATAATAATAATGCTTGGCAGGCAGTTAGAATGAAAGAAATGTGTGTTAGCTAACTAAAGACAGCATCATCATAATCTTGGAGGAAGTAGATGTGTTATGTACGGGTGTGGGGGTTGTGAGTGTAACTGATCAGCTAATGCAATTGCTAGTTCTTTTTTTCAACTTTCAATTAGGTTGAGAGTCAGTTGTGCTGTTGATTTAAAAGGGAGAATCAGTTGTCCCCATGTGCTCCCAACAGTCTTGACACAGGGCTCATTACTTTCTCATATTTTCTAAAAAAGGAAACATAGTTGTAGCAAACACAATAATTATTCTGAATTTTGTTGACATTTCCATGGAAAATGTGGGAGTAGGCCCTCACTGCAGATCCCCCAGCAAGCAAATTCACTAGATCCTATTAGACATATATGTTCTTTCCAGAATCCTTAGTAGTGCCAAAAATATGTCTGCTTCTCCTTTTACCCATTCCTGTCTAGCTCTCTTCCTCTGAGAGGCGTGACTTTCCATTGTGTTCTCTAAACCACCCAAGCTTCTATTATGTCAATGAGTATAAGGGCATTGAAACAGCTCCACACTTGCAAACCCATCAGCCAAAAACAAACCAAACCATAACAACTGAAAACCTTCAGGTTAGAGGATTCACACATTAAATACTTTTATATCTGACATTATCCAATTGTGTATTGCACAGGATTGTATTTGAAGTTAGTAAATCCTCACTTGTAGTAAGAAGATCTTTCTTCAAAACCACTCCTGTGAACTAGCAAGTCAGGCTGAAACTCGAGAGAAAGGCCCCCGGAGTTAGCCTGCTGCTATTCTACCCACACATCACTTTCTCTTTGTATGAATTTGGACAAGTTACTGAATCACTCTGAGTCTCTGACTGTTCAGGTGCTGGAAAAGATTAAAAAATAATTTGGCCGGGTGCGATGGCTCACGCCTGTAATCCCAGCACTTTGGGAGGCCAAGGCAGGCGGATCACGAGGTCAGGAGATTGAGACCATCGTGGCCAACATGGTGAAACCCCATCTCTACTAAAAATACAAAAAAAAATTAGCTGTGCGTGGTGGTGGGCGCCTGGAGTCCCAGCTACTCGGGAGGCTGAGGCAGGAGAATGGTATGAACCCAGGAAGCAGAGCTTGCAGTGAGCTGAGATGGTGCCGCTGCACTCCAGCCTGGGCAACAGAGCGAGACTCTGTCTCAAATAAATAAATAAATAAATAAATAAATAAATAAATAATAAATAAATGGTAATAATTTTCACTTTGAAAGACGGCTGTGGTTTTAGTGGTATAGTCTCTTGTAGAGTGCTTATCCCCATGTCTGGTACACGGTATACCTTAATAAAGGTAAACTTTCACTACAAACCGTGTACTTTTTGGTGAATTTCCTAACCTCTGTGCTTCAGTCTTCCTTAGTAAACTGGGCATAATAATACCTCAAGAATACAATGCATTCTTATTTACTCTAGTCACCACGATGTAAACTAGAGCTCCACAACCCATTCCTCCTGCCTAACTGGGACTTTTTACCCTTTAACCAGCATCTCCCCATTCCCTGTGCCCCCAGCCCTTGGTAACTACACTGTACTCTATACTTGAAAATTGCTAACAGAGTAGATTTTAAATGTTCTCATCACAAAAAAATAAATATATGTGATCATGAATATGTTAATTAGCTTGATTTAATTATTTCCCAATGTATACATATATCAAAATACCATGGCATACATGATAAATATATAAAATTTTTATTTGTCAATTAAGACAATAATAATGAAAATATAAGAGGGTTTTCATTAAAAAACATTTTAACATTTTTAAATATTTTATATATTTATATATTATTTATATAAACATAAATATAAATCTATTTATATATTTAAAAGATTTTAATATATTGCAAAAAGATTATTTGGTGGGAGTTTAGAACAGGAATGAATCAGGCTTACTCAGCCTGGGAAGTTTCAGGGTCTCTTTACAAAATGTACTATAACCAAAATATTGTACTTTTACCACCAATATAATCACCCTGCAGAGGTGGGTAAAAAAGCATGGAGAAGAAACTTTTCAGGGACACCGGCATCTATTTGTTTCTCCTTCGTCCCGTGGTGATTTCAGCTATGTTGTAATTAGGAGCTCTTTGCTACTGAGCAGGATGCTCCTGTGTGAGGCACTTACGCTTGTCCTAGGCCTGGTTCTCATTATATCATTTTCTTCTCCAGCTCTTCTCTCCCTAGGCTGCTGGGCAGGCAATTGACCACAGGTAATTGGTGCATTAAAACAGAACATGTAGATGCCTACTGAAAAGGAGCTTTTACAATTACATTCTGCTTCAATTAGGAGGCTGTTTCCCTTTCTCTTCCTGAGGCCTTACCCCTCTTCAAAGCAAAGTTTGAGTTCTGTAAACAAAAGTACAAAATTTGTGTACTAAAACCAGCTTGTGTCAGTAGCGGGAGGGGACCTGGGGCTAGGTTAGGATGCACTGAGCTTTTGAGCCAAGTTAACTTATTTAATTCATGGAAGGAGAGTGTGTTCCTTTCTTTTGCTTCTGTCTTTGCTCAGATATCTCTTTGAGAGTTCTCAGATTTCTGTAGCTGCTGTAATATCAAGAAATAGGAATAAGGAGGAAAATAAAGCGGTGATAGGGACCCTGTCTCTAAGCTCATCCACACCCCCAGCTGAAATTATCCTTCTCACTGGGGCACAGGTGCTGATTTCCCTGCCTGATTTGGTCATTAAACACTTCTTGCTGCTTCAGTACATTTTCCCCCAAGGCCCCTGTCAAGGATGCTGCTTCTCCTGTGATTAGAACACAGCCAATTGGGCCTCTGAACCTATTACTACCCTTTTCTTAATGACCTTATAATAGCTGCCGGACTTATTCAGGCCACTTGACAGATAACGATGTCAATTATGCACACCTCAAATAGTGTCTTCTCGCCTGGAACAATTTCTTGCTTAGTTTTGTTTTGTAAAAAATAGAGCCAGCCAATAGCAAGATAAATGCTTCTCTAATTTATATTTTCTAAATATGTCATACAGGTTTGGGTTCATGATCCAATACATTCATGAACTGCCATGGGACTAATAATACTAGTTGCTTCACAGATTGTATGTTGACAGAATTAAATAAAGTGAGTTTATTCATATAAAATTCTTAGGAAATTATCTTAAGATAAAGGGCTTTAATTATGTTAGTGATTGCCATCCTTATTTATTACAAATACAGCTTTTTTCCTCTTGTATGCAGGTGAGTTTTACTAAGTAGAGGTGAGGTTACTGAGGGAGGAGAACAAAAAGGTAGTAAAAGATGAGTTGTGTATTAGGCTGTCCTTGCATTGCTATAAAGAAATGCCTAAGACTGGTTAATTTATAAGGAAAACAGGTTTAATTGGCTCACAGTTCTGCAGGCCTGATAGGAATCATGGCACTGGCATCTGCTTGGCTTCTGGGGAGGCTTCAGGAAGCTTATAATCATGGCAGAAGGTGATGGAGGAGCAAGCATATCACATAGCCAGAGCAGGAGCAAGGAGGAGAGGAGGCACCATACACTTTTAAATGACCATATCTCACCAGAACTCACTCCCTATTTCTAAGAAAACACTAAGCCATGAAGGATGTACTCACATGACCCAAACACCTCCCACCAGGCCCCACTTCCAGCACTGGGAGTTACAATCCAACACAAGATTTGGGTGGGGACAAATATCCAAACTATACCATTCCATCTCCGGCCCCTCCCCTCCCAAATCTCATATGCTTCTCATACTGCAGAATACAATTATGCCTTCCCAACAGTCTCCCAAAGTCTTAACTCATTCCAGCATTAACTAAAATGTCCAAAGTCTCATCTGAGACAAGGCAAATCCCTTCCACTGATGAGCCTGTAAAATCAAAAAACAAGTTAGCTACTTTCAAGATACAATGGGGGTATAGGCATTGGGTAAACACTTCCACTTCCTGTGTTACTCCAGTCATAACACTCGCTTGAACTGCCCTGGCTGCAGGCCTCTCAGCCTCAGGAGCACTTTAGGAACTGGCTCACATTCCCCAGGAGCCAGAACACCTGTCGCCTATAGCCCTTGGGCTCTGTCACTGACTCAGGTGGTTCCCCACCTTCCACAACCAATCTGCACTTTCCAGCTTTTGTAGGTGGACAGTGAAGAAGACAAATGCAAATAGAATATTCTTTATGTTATCTTTGAAGTGATCAATTTCTCACTGTCATTAATTGCAAACTGATAGGTTAAAGAGCATAGGGTCCATGCACACCATGCCTCTAAATTGCCTAATATTAGGATGAGATTTACTTTTTTTTAATGTTCTAATCTAGTTGTGATGAATTCTAACTCCTTCACATTGAGCTGCCTTTCATTGTGGTTTTAGTTTTGTTCTGCTGGGCAGGGGTTTCTCTGCTGTAGAGCTTTGACCAGGATGGGGTGGTTTCCTTCAACCCCTAATTCTTGGCAATTAGTTAACATTCCTTTCTGCTGTTCCATCAATTCTCATACATGCAGTGCCTGAATTCTACTATTATAAATAATGAACTGGAGGTTATTGTTTTTTCTCTTTCTCACTGCAGCCTTCAGCTTTCTTCGCCTCTGCCCACATCTTAGATACTAAAAATACCTCTTAATATATCCTTGTACCACTGGTTGGAGTCAAAGGCCTCCAAACATAAATGTTATTAATTTTTCAATATTTTCTCCTAATTTAATTAGAAACCTTTTCCTTTCAAGTAATAGACACCTAGTTCAAACTGAATGATAAAGAAGGGAGGGATGGGGGAAGGGAAAGAGGGAGTTATTGGTTTGCATTGGGTGGAAAGTACAGGAATTGATCTGGCTTTTGTCAGGAGGAGGATCAGGGAATCACGGGTTAGCAGGATGTCATGAGTCACCTGTGTCTCTCTCTATTTCAGATTCACTCTTCTCTGTGAAATGACTTCATATTGGTGAGTCATTAATCAGGTGATCAGGAAATGTGGTTTTTGGCAGACAGTTGGGGTCATGCAGCTTGATATTCTGGAGAAGTAGAACCCTCTCCTCTTCCAGAGGACATCTCAGGTAAGGTTTTGATTAGTTTTGCTGATTTCACGACTATCTTGAACCAATCACCCTGTTGGAGAAATTAGCACTGTAATTGGCTATTGTGTAACAAGTAAGAATGTTGAAGAGAGTTCTTTGTGTGACAGTTCGTTAAATCACAGTTCTGAGTAGGAAGATTTCCCAGAAGAGAAGAAAAAGTTTATACTGAAGAAGATAAAGGGATTCAAAGGCCTCAAAAATGGGCAATGACCCAGCTCTCATCAAGATAAGGAATGAATCCAGCCATTAGTTTTTGCACACATAAATAACTATGCCCTTCATGTGTCAGAGGTCATGTAGACCTTAAAGAATTCCCACACCCACATGACAGTGGGCTGGTGTAATCACTTCCATTCCAAACACATATCTATGTGATATGGTGCTTTCCAATAAAGATAACTCATCCATTCAGTGACATTCCCCTGTCTCGAAAAAAACAGGCTTCTGTGACCTTGGGTTTAGTAAATATCTTGAATGCTCTTGCTATATTCTGTCCTCCTTTACTGCGTTGTCTTGAGTCTCAATTGGTTTGACTTCATCTCGTATTTTCTTTTACCCTAGGGTTTAAAAATTCATTTAAAACTTGAATTGACTCTGTGTTGAGCCATAAACACACACTGGTTTACCTCCTGCTTCTGATTTCTCCACCTCAACTCCTCCCTAAGCACTTAGAAGATTGAATGAGAAAAGAGAATGAACGTGGGTTTAGAAGGCAGGCAGGCCTGGGTGTGAACTGTGTGTTCACTTAACAACAGTGATGCCAGCCAATATCAATAACTCACATACATAGTGGCTTGCTACTATGTATGTAGCATGCACTGCCCAAAACACTTTTAAAACATATTTTCGTTTTAAACACATTCTCCTTTACTTTATACTCTATCTCTGACTCCTCTTGTTTTTCTTCCTCTTTTGCATCCTCCTTTGCTTCTCCTTCTATCCTCTTTCTACTCACTTACTGCCATTTTCACTACGGAGCTTTGCAGAGTGGGAGGTAAGCACTGCTTAGTATTTAAGTCACTCAAGTAACCTCTTCTCCATATAGTGTGCTGGCATGGCCGAATATCTCAGCCCTATGCCTGGTACTGCCCCTTCTGTACTTCCCAATAGGTATTTCCTTTGGGTGCCATTTTGTTCATCCAAAGAGAACTCTGGGAGAATCCCAATCACTGTCGTTGCATTTATCCTCTCCATGCACTGCTGTCAGTGTCCTGTGCCCCATTAACATATGTGTCCTAACTACCTTCTCCTTTACCCTCAAAATTCAAATTGACGCTGTCTGATTCTGCTCAACTCCATCATTAAGGAAGGTATGCTAATATCAAGTATCCACCATATGTCACACATTCCGCTGGGCTCCTAATGTAACTTACTTCCTTTATATTCACAGCAACCCTCTGAAAGAGGTATTCTTTTCTTAATCTTATGAATAAAAGAATTAAGACTCAAGGAGGTAAGTGACTTGCCAAAGACAACATAAGTAGAAAGACTGCCTGGGATTCCTACCACGACCTGTTTAACTCAAAGGTCCACACTTTCTCCATTCTGCCAAACTCTATCACTAACAAGAGGACTAGATGTCGTATCGATTCACTAACCACACCCTAGACAACCATGCCTCTGCACTCTCCATGGCAGCAACTGACTTCCCTGTTAACTCCTTTAGTGTTTTTTGTTCACTTACCTTGAGTCCAAGAAGTTAGAGAGGCCATTGTAAAGAAATGTTAGATTCTAATTCCTGCTGGAAGCAAGAGAGTGGAAGTCGGCGGGACACTGAAAGGTCACTACAGTTTGTGGCAGCTGCTGGTTTTGAAGCACTGGTTTACACTCCACTTTCCTTTCCTGTCAACCCATCCCTGGTTCTTAAAGAGGTCAAGGTCCTGCTGGGTAGCTGATGGATACCGTTTCTTTCTGTTATGACGATTATGAAGCAAAGACTTGTCATCTCATGCTCACCAGTAAAGCTTTGCCTTTGTTTCATTCAGATATTCTGTATGAAATCTGGGGCCAGTTTTAAGGACAGAGAGAAACCATGCAAAAGAAAGCAGGGGCTGCTGCTGTCTTAGGGATGGAGGAAAGGGACCATGAGCCTAGAAATGCAAGAAGCCCCCAGAAGTGAAAAAGTCAAGGAAAAGATTTTCCCTAGAGACTTCAGAAGGGGCATAACCCTTTAGATACCTTCATTTTCGTCCAGTAAAACCCAGTTTGGGTTTCTGAACTCCAGAACTGGACAGAAAAAAAGAAAAAAATTCTGTGGGTTTTTTTGTAACTTGTTTATGGTAATTTGTTACAAAAGCAATAGAAAGCTAGTGTACTTATCTCAAGTCTTTTTTCCTCCTGTAAAGATTTTCATTGTGTGTAGTCTTGATACTTCTCATCATCCTACAGAGACAAAGCATGGGCCAGCACTGACCATATTACAATCCCGAGGTGGTAGATCCCTACAGTATAAGGATAATACAGTTTAAATTATTTTGTTCTTCACTTTTTCTTTTGCACAATACAGTATTGAAGGTTTGCCCATCTGCAAAGCAACCGTTAGTTCTTCTCTGTAAGTAAAACTTATTCTGCTTATTTGAGACAAACGCACTGTCTCACCCTTAGGCTAAATGGTATAGTCTCAGAAAATGCCATTAATATTCCACCTTCCCACTTCAGAAGTGAAGTATCATTCACTTGCTTTCTCTCAGTAGAAATATATTTCATGATTTGTTTTATCTTTTTTCTCAGGCCCCTCCTTTTCAGTGTCTTTATTGGCTTGTCTTCCTTTGTCCATCCCTTAAGTATCAGTGTATCTGATGGCTGGGGAAGTCCCTGCTTTTCACACAACCCTGCTTCCTACACAATAAAGGCAATTCAATTTTTTAGCATTTGGGGTCAGAAACCTCTGAACAATTGTTGATGTTCAAAAATTTACTTTTTTACAGTCCCACATATAATCACTGAGAAAATCCTGTTGGCGTGGCTTTGCCTTTTTATCTGCCCAAAACTGACTTGCTTCTTACAACCTCCTCGGCCGTCACTGTGGTCGAAGCCAGTGTCTCTCTCGTACCTTAATTATTACATTTACTTCCTAGTTGCTCTCTCCCTGCAGCCACCCTTGCCCAGAGTGCTACTAAGAACTCACCAGGCAAAGCAGTCATTTTGAAATGTGAGTCCTATTAGGACATTCCTCTGTTCAGCCTTTCCCACGCCCACACACGTCACTCACAGTGAAGTTTGTTTTCAGTGTAACCTAGTCACTAACCTGACTTCATCCTCTACGACTTTCTTCCTTGCTTACTCTGCTGTGGCCACACAGCCTTCTTGTTCCTCCTAGAACACATCAAATAAGCTTCTATTTCGGTGCATTCACATCTGCTATTTCTTCATCTTCTTGGAGTGTTCTCACGGATATCCATATGGCTCACTTCCTCACTTCCTCCAACTTTCTCTTCAAATGTCCTCAGTTTGGCCTGTGCTGATAACCATATTTCAAATTTCAGCTTCTGCCACAGCATTTACTTTACCCTAAATAGTCTATGTGATTTACTCGTTTATCATGTCTAATGTCAAAATGTGCCCCCTCACCCACGTAAACTCTGGGAGATCAAGGGCTTTTGTCTTCTTCCATTTCCCAGCTTTTCCCTCAATACCTAGAACAATGCCTGACATAAAATAAATGCTAAAAAATTGCATTTTTCTCATTTTGTACATTTTTTGGGGGTAACTTCATTCAGTTTCATAAACTCATATGCCAGGGTGTCCTTGATCTCCCTCAGAGTGGCTCTGTATGAAGGACTGTCACATTGTCCATTCAGTTCCCCAATCCAGCCATTAGGAGCTGCCACATATTTTATTCAGGCATTAAGTGGTCAGGCATTAAATGCATTCGCCTCATACGCCAGGCACAGTGCCACACAGCAGGGACATCTTTGTATGAAACAGAAATGGTTCTTGCTCTCAGGAGCTAATAGTCAAGTTGGGAACAGCTAATCACAAAACAGATAAGCACCCAGTGAAAAGAGACAATATTTACTTTATAATCTTCCAGGTTTCTATGGTAGGAAAGGAACTTCTATTGTCACAATGTTAAAAGATAAGAGTAATGATAATAATGCTGGCAACATTAGCACATGCTCATATTGCACTTCCTAAGTGTCAAGCATTACACCGAATGCTGAGACCAACCCTACGAGATGGGTAGTGTTATTGTCCCCTTTTACTGAGGCAGAGCTGAGGAACAAAGAGGTCTCATGGCTGGCTCAAAAACACAGGACAAGAAAGTGTCTGAGTTGGATTTGAACCCAGAGAGCCTGAGAGCAGTGTCTTAATTGCAATGATGACATTTTCATTGTCTTCCTCCAATCAGTAGATTGGAAAGTAGAATCAAGCATTTGGAGCCAAGAACATTCTGGGTTTGCTTTTTCTTCTTAGCAGTCTCAGTACCAGCCCCCAAATGTACCCCACTGTTTGCTTCCAGTTTCAGGCAACATGCATTCTTCTCTCTTCTTCCTTCAATCTAAGGAAAGTCACAGCTTTCTGCAGTCATTGATTTTCATTTTTGCTCTATCAGTTTTCCAACACCTGTGTAACCGTATTTGTGTGCTTGATCCTCTCTATGTGAAATATTCACTGGGTTTTATTTCTTGACTGAGTTTGAGTGATCCAGTTTTATAGGTGGCTCTGATTTTCACAATAACTCTATCCACCATAGATGATTACCTCATTTTATACCTTAAAATTTTAAAGTTTTGGGTAAGTTAAGCCACCTGTTTTTCAAGGTCAAGGATAGGTTTAATCTCCAGGACTTACTACTTTCAAAAACTGTGCTCACTTCACAGGAACATTGGTTGGCATTTTCAAATTAGACGTTCAAGGACTTACTCATTCAAAGCCAGATGTCTCACTTAAATTGTCCCCTTCAAAGTTCTATTCTTGTCCTCAAAATGTTTCAACATTCCACACCATATTCTTTTAAATTTCATCAGTTGTAGCTCTTCAGTCTTTCAATCTTTGAAGAAATATGTGTGTTTAAGAAAAAGCTTATAACCTAGATCTTCAGAATAAAATGATCTTATTATACTTGAAAACATCATTGGAATTAAACACATCACATAACTACAAAATGACAAAACTATGTTCTCTATGAGATGCATGAATTGACTCTGAATTAATTTACTGAGATCCAGTTAAGTAGCTAAATCCGGATTGAGAAGATAGTTCCTAAGGAGAGAATAGTCCATGTGGTTTGAGTGGATAGTTTCTGTCAGAAAGGAATGTGAAAGATGCAAAATTAACATTAACACACGTTTGCTAGATACTTCTGTTGCTCTGTCTATGTAACAGACATGTGCCTAGAGGGTAAATGAGCATGACAGGTGTATGAACCTAATTTGAGTTCCAGCCATAAGTTTCCAGGATATCACTGGCGGAAAATTCTGGAAACAAAAACACACAATAAAGTTGTATAGCGAAGAATCATTTTCACCTGATTCTGACGGTCCTTGGGAGCTGTGATTTACTTCCATGATCTCACTTTATTAAAATGTCTTTTTTCACCCACTTTTCAGAAATTGTGAACTGCAATTTATCTTTTTTACAGATGCAAATTAAAAGGCAAACAGAAAGAGTGTTTGGTTTGGATTAGTAAGAGAAAAGAAAAAAAAAAAAAAAAAGATGCAGCTTCCGCAGTCACAACGCCCTAGAAATGTTTGGGTACCAGTGTAGCTTTAAAAAAATCACAAAAAAGGAAAAAAAAAAAAGCTTCAGAAACACAGGGTCTCCTTCACGGCTGTGGAGACTCTTAGCGTCTTTGTCTTTATTCAACACAATCAAGATTCAGCTTAGGGTGAGGAGAGCAGCAAACCAGAAGATAAATAAGGGCCTGGAAAGACAGGCAAGAGAAAGCCATCCTTTCTACACAGCATCTTATTACAGCAAAGTGAAAGGATATGGTGAAAATAGAAAGAAACAGCAGCGAGAAGTAGAAAAATAGATAAAAGAGAGAAAAATTCTCAAGGTTTTGGAGATGTTTCTCAACCAGGAGAATCAGGCCTAAAACTTTCCCATATCCAGAAGGATAGGGCTGTGAAAGGTGGATATTGAGGAGGAGAAGGCAATATGCTGGGGGTGGGTGGTTCATTTTCTGATCATAGAGGGCTCAGTCAGAGTGTTTTGGGGGAAGATGCTGATGGAAACTTAGAGCATTTAGAGTGTGTTGCAGAAGATGCATGAGGGAGACAGGGTCTAGAGACCACACTGGAAAAGACAATATGAACACGAGTCCAGAAAATAGGGAGCAGATTGGACTTGTGTGTCACATTATTTATCTTACCACTGACCATTTTGTACCAGGACAGGCTGAGGGTTACTTATGTTGTCTCCTGGGAGTTTCTCCCCTGCCCTCATTGCAGGGGAAGCTGCACCAGTAGGTCAATGGGCTGCACTCATTACGACTGGCTGATGCCTGAGCCATACTGATTTTTATTATTCCGAATCTCTCTCCTATTTAGTACATTTTCTGGGACAGTGTAATGATGCACCAAAGAGGAGCTACAAAGCCACTGAATGATTCCTATTATGTGCACCTAGCCTGCAAAAAGCTCCCTTTCTCGAGAAGTCGGAGTGAGTGGAGTACATACAACTTAACTTTGATCTATCTCAAAGGCATAGCCAGCTCCCTGACAAGCCAGTCTCCACAGAGCACGCAGGCATGGCCAGGCACCCAGTGGTTCTGACAGCCACAGTAGCTCTGTTGTGCTAATGGGCTTCTCTTAATGCTGAGAGATCAGCTCTGCAATTTGCTCAACAGCACTGGGTCAGCTTTGCAGAGGCCTTATTGCTCCCGTTCAGGCCATGTGGTCTGTGAGTTGGAGCAAGAGTATATAGTGAGTACTTCCGTGTGAATAACCCTGCGGGAGCTCCCTGCACTCCGGTTATGGACTGAGACAAGTCCCTGAGCCTGGATAATTACCTATAGGAAGCATCAACTCTAATCACTGGAACTGGCCAAAAGGCAAATGTGGCCTCTGAGAGTGACCATGTTGGCCTGGGTGCCTATTTAAGAAAAACTCAATGATGTCTTCATTTGTGCTGCACTGTTTTTCTGTTTGAACACGTAGAACTGCTTTCGTGGTTCCTGTTTTCTCATCTATGACCCCATCAGTAGGCATCACTCTGAGAGCAGTACTGATTTTCTAACCTGCATTCTCTGAAGAAGGTTCTTTATTCTCACCTCTGCATTTCTTGGAAGAATGTGGTGTCATGACAGCAGGGAGGCAAGAGTGTAGGCTTTGGAGTCAGATAGAAATGGGTTTGGAGCCCAGTGCTACCATTTAAAAGTTTTGTGATGTAGAGAGAGTCACTTAATCTAACTGTGCCTCAGTTTTCACATCTGTATAATGGGATCAATATAGTCCTCCTAAATAATGGGGTATCATTAGGATTAGCTGAGTGAAAGCAACCATGTCTAGCACACACAAGCCCTCTGCAAATATGAGGCAGGACCTCCTCCAGAGTTGGCCTTTACTTGCAGGCTCAAGTTTGCTGCAGGCCTTATTTTAAAATGCAGTTTGTTTATTTTTGTTTTTTAAATTTCCAGGTATGCTGAGGCCAACAGATTAGATGATGTCATTGTAAAGATAGTTTATTATATTCATAGTTCCCAAGAGAAGATGACACACCACACAGGGTCACACAGGGTCACACAAGGTGTGGGTCAGAAGGCAGACGGGCAAGAAAAATGGGGAAGAGCCTTGATTGCTGTTTCTGTGGGAAGGAACAAGTGAGGCGCGTATATGGATTTCGAATTGGCAAGTTTGAATAACTTCCACAGCCTCTGGAGTATAGGACTTGTCTCTAGTTATCTGGTACCTCGTTCTGGGTGATTACAGTAGATGAATAGTGGCCCAGAGCATAAGAGCCTGTAGAGGAGGTGGTTGGGGTTTGGGTCCTGGGTGGGTTCATTTGCATATGAAAGAGGTACTCTAGAATGAGTCATTTACATCACTAGGAATGAACTAGGTCTGAGAAGAGCAGTGTCTCCAGCAAGACCCCAGATGCCAGCGCATAAAAAATACAGAAAATAAAAATGCACAATGAATACAGGTCTTTTCTTAGTGTGTCCAGACAGAAAAGGGAAAATCAAGGAAACCAACTGTTATTGAGTACCTAGCCGACAGCACCTAAGAACATTGACACACGTACTTCACCTCTTGCAGCCTAAAGTTCTGCATTCCTCAGTTTGGGATAGCACCTTGAGCTCCATGCTTTCCATTTCTCATATCTGTGAAGTGTTACCCAACGTCCATGCTTTGATTCTCATTATAATGATAACAGAGCTAGTATTTCACAATTAAGTCTTGAGTAGACTACTCCTTTCAAACATGTCTTCTTTGTGACAGGAAACTATTCTTCCGTTTCTGGTCTCCTACCTTGTCTTCTTAAATTTATTTTTGCCCTTCTCCTATCTGTTTTTGCACTACATCAAGAACGAACTTTTAAGAATGCAAACTTAATCATGTATTTCTCTACTTAAAATAATTTTCCATTGCTCTAAGAAAAAGGTTACCATCCTTAGTCTGGTCTACAAAGCAGGTGGGACCACGCCCTGCTTTCTTCACCACCAGCAGCTGATGTCACTGTTCTTGTCATTTTCTGCCCTGTAACCACATTGGTTTCCTTTTTCTTTCCAAGAGTCATGTTCCTCTCCACCTAAGGAATTTTGCATGTACTTGCATCACTTGGAGATATATTTTCAACACCCAGGCCTGAATATTCACTTGAATAATTTTCATACATCTTTCAAAACTCAGACATTTCTTGAAGAAAACATTTGTGATCATCCCAGTACAGGTCAGGACCCTAAAATCTATTGTCATGCACCCAATATTTCTGTTTTATTATAGTTAAAATTAAAAAGTTAAATTCAGACACTTAATTGAGGGTTTTAAAGATATCTTTCTGTTGACTTCTAACATATAAAATTAGGGTCTGTGCCTGTCTTGTTTTATTCACAATCTCTAGTACATAATCTCTGACATAATTTGGAAAATATTTTGGACATTAATCCCAAATTCTATTTAAAATTTGTACAGACATTATTGTTAACATTAATTTCCTCTTATTTTCTTACCCCATAACAATTTTCTTGCCCCATAACGATTTTCTTATATACATCCTAGGGACCCGAAGGTTATTTATTTGTATAATAGTATATTAAAAATTTGTACTACATCAGATTGTAAGAGTTTAATAAAATTATGCATGTGAAAACATGTACATGATAATGTGTTACACAAATGTAATGGGTATTATTGCAAAAAGTCAATGATCCTGTTTGAAATTTAGTCTTAATTCTTAAGTCATCAACTCTATGATTTTCATAAATTGTTCATTTCAATGTGATTTATTTCAACATAATTGACAGCTGATACATGAGCAACGGACTATGACCTTTGAACTTATATTTTAAACATCTGCTTATAGAGAAAGGATATGACATTCACGTTCTTCTATCACCTTCTAAATGAAATGAATTGACTAGAAGAATGTCCGATCAACAGTAGTCCACACCTGCAGCATTCTTCATATATAGGTCTGGTACTAAGTACCTGTAAAAACTAGTATACAAGGTTGGTGCAAAATTAATTGTGGTTTTTGCCATTATAGAACGCCACACACAGAAGAACAATCTGAATAAAAATATTAATAAAAAGACTAAGGTCTAACTATTCAAAAGATCACATGCATTAGCCAACACAGAGCAGTGAGAAAAGAATGTATTAGTCACCGTAGGCTACGTTAATCTTCAGTAACAAATGAGTCATAATCTTTATGACATTCCAGAACAAAGTTCATTTCTCATTCTTGTTCATGGGTGTTAGGGATTGTCTGACTGTACTCCATGTATGTATGGTGTGTTCTGGAACATATGATGAAAGATAGCTCTTACATAGGTTTTGCCATCTCTGCGGAAAAAGAGAAAAGAGAGATGATGGAACCACATGGGAAATATGTGTTTTGTCTCGGCCAGTGATACATGAGTGAAGGTGACATGTGCCACTTTTAGGCAGAGATTTAAATAACCATCATTTGGGGTGAATACAGACTTCCTGCAGAAGCCACAAATGGCTTGAACAAAGTCAATCACAAATAGCAAACGAGAAAGTAGACTTCAATTGACACGTGATTGAATTTGGAACAGGTAGGCTGGAGAGAATATAGAAAATTATTCTGGACATTTTCAGAATTTTTGTTGGTTTTTGTTTCGTTTTGTTTTTCCTAACAAAGCATAAAGCCAAGTGGTGCATAATGAAATAAACAAGCCTTAAAAGCCAAAAATTTGATGGCAGCCTCTTAGAGAACACATTTGCCATCACAGGACATTTGTCTTCAGGTCGATGATGTACCTTCCACTGGCCCTGGTCTTTGCTTTACCCCTTTTCAGTCATCACTCAAACTCACTCTAGGACTCCTTCCCGCCTACTGTAGAATCCTTTTGTGATGTCTCCAGTCTGGGATATATAACCCTGGTTCATTGCTCCTGTAGCAGCTGCGTGGTCCTTCTCCAAAGCATATGTCAGACAACTACTGAATATATACATATTCTTTTTTCTTTCTGTCATTAGCTTGTGTATTCTCAACAGGAGTGATGTCATCTAGCGGTGAAAATTAGTTCTTTGTGGCAAAAATTCTTAAAATCTTAGCTATGACAATGATCTGTGACCCTCTAAAGGGCCTTTCAAGGGCCCTAGTACATAAACATGGTAGGGTGATTAGAGAAAAAAATTACAAATATATATATAACTGCCTCTTAGGGAAGTATTACTATTTAAAAATGAGATGTTGAGAAACACTGCATTAAACTTGATCTGACAAGAAGCTTCCTTTCACAGAGTCTGGCATATATGAAGGACATCATAAGTTTAAATAAGTAAATGAATAATGAATGAAGCCCATGTTGTAGATCATTAGATAAAGCAAGATGAACTGAACAAAATTTAAAGGGAATGATCCTGGAAATGACCCAAGTGATCACACTTAACTCAGGTGAGGATTGGTTCCATAGAGCACATTAGACCAAGCCAGTAGGTGATGAGGCCATGTCTTCAGGTGTGTAAAGTTAATAATAACAGAAGCAAAGAACTAGTCAGGGGCTGATACAATTTTGGGTCCTGTTTCTCATTTTAATTTTTAATTACTTTAGAAGGAAAGACAGAGCTGAACTGCCATTCATTCCTATAATCCCTTTCCATCTTGACCTTTCTGCATCCACAGTTATCCTGCCAACTCCCTTAGACATGGTGACAGAGGGAGGTAGAACTTTAAGAGTTGGTAATAAACTTTTATACATGTAAAATCAATTTTTGTTGGCATAATCTGAAAGAATGTCAATTTTTCAATGGCATTTCTTGTAATGAAAAACAGTCACGAGGTTTGAAGCTACGAGTGTTCTCACCTGGGGAAGGGTTTTAAACTTTAATGAAGGTCTTTCTTTCTAAATGGCTGAAAGATTTCCTAATTATAATGTCACTACAGGAAAAAATACCTTTGCAAAAAGTGAGAGTTTAGTGCAATGAAAACATTGCTGGGGAAGGATATGGGAAATTGCATTTTCTTCCAATGTGTCCACTGTGGCCCCCGCTGTGGGACTGAGCAAGTCTCTTCACTTTCATGATTCAAGTCTCACATAATGAGGGCTTTAGGAGTATAGGTCAGTAACAAACATTTAGCAAATATTGAGCCCCCTCTCTGAGCCATGCGTGATGCTAAACTGCGGATGTGGAAGCTTCTTGTCAAGTACGAAGTTATGTCACTAATAGAGGTCTCAGGTTGATAGAAAACATAGTTTGTCCACTTTTTCTGCGTCACAGATTCTATTATTTTCTCTCAAACAGTCCCCGTATTTTGCAATCTTTTACTAAATAAAATCTATTTATAAATTAAATTTTGTTCCAATTTTTACTTTAGTATTTTACTTATAAAAACACTAACATAAGGGGAACTGTGAACATTTTAAAAATCAAGAGAAATATATCCACTAGTGACAAACAACACACTAATAAAAAATCATAATGATATTCACATTAATCAAAAGAAACAATACTATTACTAATATCCAAACTAATAAAAAATCATAACTTTCAGATCTGGATTTTTCCTTACAATTTATTCTATATTCATATACATATTCTATATATATATTTTAATATCTATACTAATTTAAGAAAAAAGCTATCTATGTTTTGGTTTTCCTTCCAGTTTATTTTATAGCGTATTTGACATAGTTATAATGCACATGCAATTTTATCTACATTTCAATTTTAAACATTATAATAGAACTATTTTCTATATTCCTACATGCTGTTCCTAATTAACATTTGCAATTTCTGCACAACCTTGCAGGATATGCTTGTGGCAGAATTTATTTTGCCAGTTCCTTCTTGGTCATATATTTTGCTCTTTCATTCTATTTGTTGTTTTTTTTCTGAAATGGAGACTTGCTGTGCCGCTCAGACTGGATTTCAGTGGCTCACTGCAACCTACACCTCTCAAGTTCACGGGATTCTCCTCCCTCAGCTTCCTGAGTAACTGGGATTACAGGCACCCACCACCACACCTGGGTAATTTTTGTAGTTTTAGCAGAGACGGGGTTTCACCATGTCCCAGGCTGGTCTCCAACTCCTGACCTCAAGTGATCCACCCGCCTCGGCCTCCCAAAGTGCTGGGATAACAGGCGTGAACCATCGTGCCCAGCCTTGCTCTTTCATTCTTGATATCAAGTATGGTGCTCAAGTGGAGTGAACATCCCTCTGTATGAGTTTGAATAAGGGAATGAATAAATAAATGAAGCCCATGTTATAGATTGTTAAATAAAGCAAGACAGACTGAACAAAATTTAAAGGGAACTTGATCATGAAAGTGACCCAAATGTATATAGCCTTGTCTTTTATATTATTTTCTTTACATAGAGTTTTAGAAATAGGATTACTGGAACAAATATTGAATTTTAAAATATAAAACAGTTTTCAAAAATTTGGACAATAATAGTAGCTGACTCACCTTATATTTATTGTAACTGTGTTCTACATTTACTTAAATACAAAATAGAAAGTTAATAATGTTTTAATTTCATATTTTTATCAGACATATTTGTGATTTACAGATCTCTGGGCCAGCAGAAGATGACTGAGTTTACTACACCAAATCTTGGAAATTCTTGGCAAGACAAAATACTTTGCATTTTGTTTAGGGATTTTTTTTCAAGGTTAAATACATTATTCAATTTGGCTTTTTAAACAATTGAAACTAAGTCCAAGATTCCTCTTAATAATTTCATGACCACCCTATGGGCTCTTACTTGAGAACCACAGAAATACATTTTCCCACATGATGTAAGGTCTACACACATAATACGTTTAAACTAGAAGCAACATCATATACCCATTTGTTTCATGACATATGGTTTTAAGATTAAAACTCCAAGGCTTAAAATGGTGGAATACCCACCCATGTAGGAATTTCCTACATGATCAAGCTTTACACTGCTCAAGGGCAGTCACTCCGTTTCCAGGCTTGTGTTGAATATGTCTGGGTAATGTATGGATAGTTGAGCCTAATAATATAGGATGCACTTATATCCACACTTATGTGTTTAACCCACAAGCTTGCTGTCATTGCCATCACCCACCACCCTTCGACTCATACGGAGGTGGAGTGAGATGTCTTACCAAGTGGCATATATCCCACGTCTGCCAGCAGTGGTCGGCACACATCATCCAAGCATCATGAATGTGAAGGTCTCCTCAGATTCCTGTGGGTCTCTGAGATGCTGAGCTTCCCCCATCCCTGCTTTCTTTAAGACAGCTCTTCTGATAGTGTTTGCACCAGCTTTGCCAGCAACAGCTCAGCTGCAGATAGAGTCTAATGCCTTGGGGCGTCCCAGCCAGAAGGGAGACAAAGCACTTTTTCTTCTTATGAAGCTAGCCAGGTTTCTACCAGCCACTCACAGATGTGTCCAGCTGGTCCGCTCTCCACTGAGATCTGACCAAGTAACCGTTCACACGTTCCTACTATTTTGTCCTCATATATAAAGTTTGATTCTATAAATTTAGGTCTAGATGATTTTTGTGATGATCCTAAGTGTCACATGTTCACACCAACTATTTTGTTATCATATATAAAGTTTAGCTTTATAAATTTAGGTCTAGATGATTTTTGCAATAACCCTAAGTGTTCCTTTTTATAAGGAATTTCGACTCCAGGATAAGAGGGATTTTTCTCAGGTTTTCCTGAGTACTTCAATGTTCCCCAGATCGGAACCTTCTGTTCACATGTATTCCAGTTTCTTCTTCTCTACATGTAGCTGAAATGTGTGTAAGACAATGGATTTCAGAACAAGGAAGCAATAACACTTTTTCCAAAACTTGTTCATATGTCTTGTAAATGAAAATATTATGGTGAAATAAAATCCTATAATCTTCACTAAAATAAGTAACTCATCTTTTCTCATACTTCCATGGGCCAGCAGGGAAAACTCTAGAGAATTTCTGTTGGTTAGGGATGTGCCCACTGGCACATAACTTACTAACGTGTGCTTTGAAAGGCTGTTCTTGAGTGTAAACCTAAAATTCTCCACTATATAAATGTGTGGAAGTTAATTAGCCTCTCTATCCTCTGCCTCCACATCTCTAAATTGGTATGGTTTATTCTTCAGTGGGTGTGAGAATTAAATAAGTTATTGAAAATAAAATGCTTAGCACGGGGACTGCCTTAAAGCATATTGGCCCACACTATGGATGATTTATCCCAAGTCATGCATGCTACTAGGTTGTGAATACATAAAAGTTGGTTTGGCCTTAGCACTTTTTTTTTGTTCTTTTCTTCTTCAAGAGTCTCAATCAATTTATCTGTTCAATGGAAATTTAGAACTTCAAATCCAATTACCTCAAAGATTTGCTGTGAAGAAACGACGAGATAATGCATTTCAAAGTTTTTCACAAGCTATAAAGGTTCAGCCAAAAGTAGTTAATGGGAAAATAGATCATGGCGAAGAAAGAGGATGAGAACACAAAGGAAGAAGAGAAGGAAAAGGGTCAGAGCTTCAGAGTTTTTTTAATCCTTTCTTTCCGTGGTAAACATCTAAACCTTCTTATCTATTTCACCCTGTTGCCATAGTGAGTTGTGGGTGATTTCCTCACACTCGTCTTCTAATGCAGTGTTTCACATCTGCTCTTTAACCCATCTGTTGATTACGATTACTGTTGTTACGGTTGTTGTTATTTCAATGACTATAACTTTCCAATTCCAGCATTTTTATTTGAAGCGTTTTTGAAATATTTTTGTTCTTGTTAAAAAAATAATATCCTCTACTTACCTGTGGACTCATTTTTTTTTAAATTTCTTTGAATATTTTAAAAACGATTATTTTGCCTTCCAGTTTTGACAATATCACCTGAATTTTATGGGGTAAAATTTCATTCATTTCTGAATCTGCTGATTTACTGTCCTAGAGTTTGGGGTTCATTGAAAGGAAAGAGGCATGTGATTTGGGAAGTCGGAAGGACTTTGGGTTGGGAAAGAGGGATGTGTGTATGTGTGTGTGTGTTTCTGTTTACATGTTTAATGAAAAGTTCTGAAAGACAATGATTGCTATTATCTTCTCTTTCACGAGTTTTTAATGTACTTTAAGGCAGGCCCCATGCTAAGCACTTTATTTGCAATAACTTATTTAATTCTCACACTCACTGAGGAATAAACCATCCCAATTTAGAGATGTGGAGGCAGAGAATAGAGAGGCTAATTAACTTCCGCACATTTATATAGTGGAGAATTTTAGGTTTATACTTAAGAACAGCCTTCCAAAGCACAGATGAGTAAGTTATGTGCCGGTGGGCACAACCCTAACCAACAGAGATTCTCTAGAGGTTTCTCTGCTGGCCCACGGAAATATCAGAAAAGACAAATTACCTTTAGTGAAGATTAAGTATGATGAAAATAAAACTACAGAGGTCTATGTAAATATTTGGATGAATCTGATGCTAATGGGACCTTGCATAAGTGATTATTGTACTGTGAGGTATCTTGATGGTAATAATGATGATAATCTGTGTTGGGTATCATCTTTGCTTTACCCATATCTGGCTCATAATTTCAGATCCCCAAGTCGCTCACCTCTGTAACCTCTGCTAAGCCAACTACAGATGTATAATTTTTCTCAGTGACTTTTAGTAACCTAGTTAATCCCCAAATAAATATATGCATGCCACATAAAACTGAGACTTTTGATGTCGTCACATTATCTATTTTTTCTGTCTTAAACTTCTCACCATGACCTCTAAGAACTTTCTGGAATTTTTTGGTTTCTGGCTTTGTGACTCATTTTTCTGATCACCATCTGACCTCACTTCTCAGACTCTCAGTGCAACATTTTAGACCTAACCAAAGCTTTCTATCTTCAATCATGACTGCAGTTTATTATTTGGCTTTGCTCCCACGAATGATTGGGTATTAATATAGTTTGGATATGTGTCCCCACCCAAATCCCATGTCAAATTTTAATCCTTAGTGTTGAAGGTGGGACCTGGTGGGAGCTAATTGGATCATGGGGGTGAGTTTCTCATGAACAGTTTAGCACCACCCCCTCGGTACTGTCCTCATGACAGTGAGTGAGTTCTTGTGAGATCTGGTTGTTTAAAAGTGTGTAGCACCCTCCTCCTCATTCTCTCTCTCTCATTCCTGCTCCTGCCATGTGAGAAGCTTCACTCATCCTTTGCCTTCTTCCATATTAGAAACTTCCTGAAGCTTCCCCCAAAGCAGAAGCCACTATACTTCCTGTACAACTTGCAGAACCATAAGCCAATTAAAGCTCTTTCCTTTTAAATTATTAAGTCTCACGTGTGACCTTATAGCAATGTGAGAACAGGCTGACTCAGGGGTGTACTACAGGCCAATCTAACTAAGTCTGAAATCTCAGGATTTAAGATTTTTATGGACCCCCTATCTTTTTCAGCATGCTTGTTAGATTGACAGACTTTGTATAAATGTCTGTCAACACAAGAGACTTACTACTGCATGCGACGGCATTTTACATTATTGCACAGACCTAATTGATATAGTTATATGCATATAACTTATACTGTGGTGTTGCCATTGTTCTTCCTTGGTTCTATGCCTTTCCCAAACTCTTCAGACCTCAAGTCTCAGATCCTGAAGCCCTCAAGTAGACTTAAGCATTCCTCCTTCTTGGATCTCTCTACACTTGTAAAAAAAGCCCTTCATTAGTGCTCAGAATACATTGTGTTAGACTCTGTGATTCTTTTTACAGAAAAAGCCAGGTAATTTCATTTTATTTGTGTAAATAACACATAAAAACAGTGCTGGATGCCTAGTCTATATATCTCTGTTGAATTACTGAGGAATAAATGAATTACTAAATCTAATGCATAAGTGAATGAAAGTAAATGTTTGTCTCTGAATGTGGTTCTCTATGAAAATTAGTCTATGCATTTGGAAAACGTGGTATTCTCTCCAGAATAAATTAAGCAGAAAAAATATCCCAATGTACTGTAGAGAGTGTATCCTTTATCCATTAGATCATAATGGATAAGGTGACCACTAATTTTAAAATGATACTTTAAAAAGTATAAAATGATATACTTAAGGTTTGCAACATAAAAAAATACCACCATAATCACTGTCTGAACTGTGAAACTACTGAGCTAAATTAAGTCTGACATTAACAAGAATTCTAGCAAGCATTACCTAGTGGAATCACGAATAAGACCCAGGAACTTCAGCTCCTTAACCACCAACAGGATAACACAGGTACCCATAAGACAAGAGAAAGCGAGAAAAGTATTAATTCTGTTGAGCCAAATTGTTTTAAGAGAAATTTAAAGCATGAAGAGAAGGTGAAAGCAAGGGGACAGTTTTGATCTTGTGAGAGCTGGTGGACAATGTGGTCTAGTGCTCTTGTTCTCTGTTCGCTATCGTCTTAGTCTGTGTTGCTATAAAGAAGTACCTGAGGATGGGTCGTTGATAAAGAAAAGAGGTGTATTTGCCTCATGCACAAGATGCAGCAGCACTGGTATCTACATCTGGCGAGGGCCTCAGTCCACTTCCATTCAAGGTGAAGGAGGAAAGGAACCCAGCACGTTCAGAGATCATATGGTACAAGAGGAAACAAGGAGCAGGTGCTGGGCTCATTCAACAACCAGGTCTTACTCACAGGAACCAACAGAGGGATAATTCACTCATTACCTTGAGGATGGAACCAAGCCATTCCTGAGGCATCTGCCCCCAGGACCCAAACACTTCCCATTAGGTCCCGCCTCCCACAATGGGGATTACATTTCAACATGAGGTTTGGGGCGACAAATATCTAAACTACAGCAATTGTAAAGAAAAGTAACCGGTCAAATATCTAAACTACAGCAATTGTAAAGAAAAGTAACCGGTCAGCTGCAGTGGCTCAGGCCTGTAATCCCAGCACTTTGAGAGGCCAAAGTAGGCAGATCATGAAGTCAATAGATTGAGACCATCCTCGCCAACATGGTGAAACCTCATCTCTACTAAAAATACAAAAATTAGCTGGATGTGGTGGCATGTGCCTGTACTCCCAGCTATTAAGGAGGCTGAGGCAGGAGAATCACCTGAACCCGGGAGGCAGAGGTTGCAGTGAGCCGAGATCACGCCACTATACTCCAGCCTGGTGACAGAGCAGGACTCCATCTCAAAAAAAGAGAAAAAGAAAAAAAAGAAAAATAACCTTGTAATAGATGTTGTGGTGTTGGTTTTGTTTCTGTTGTTGTTATTATTATTATTATATAAACTACCATTTATATGGCATTAACCTAAGGCTAATATTTTGGCACTTGTATAGTGTCTAATGGTCATAGTGAACAATATCATCTGTTATGCTCACTGTACGGATGAGGAATAAGAGGTTCAGAAAGGTTACATCACATGCTTAGGACTTCATAGTTACTAAAAGGAATCAGTGGTAACTAGAGAATGTGTTGTTTTTCTGTCACGTTGCCTCCTGCTGTCTACTTCTGCAGGAAAAATCGTATTGTTTTTCTCCGTGTGAGCCTGGGCAGCACAATTTGGGTTGGATTTTGCTGTGATTATTTGGTTACACCGATGAAAGGGAATCCCAGGATGTGTGTTATGGATTTGGCCATCTCCACCAGTCACACGGTTATGTTTCCTTCTGCCTTCTCACTTGGGACACCGTAGATATAGATTCCATGTATATCAATCAAGCAATTCATACATTTACCGTGAGTTGTATTAATAAAGTATTTGAGTTCTAAGAAGTCAATAGAGTTATCTCATATTTTCTCACATAAAATCTCTGTGAAATGGAGATATTATCTATTTTTAGGAGTCAAGAATATGAGTATATGGGAGTTGAAGTGATTTGTCAGAAATGAATACTAAGTGGTGGCCCCTGACAAACTCCTTCCTCTGTAAATTTACTAAGCTTCTCCTCTGTTCTTTCTTTAAGGGCGTACAAAGTGTAAAACATAATGCCAAACGTACAAGCATGAAGAGGAAATAATTCAGTATTTTGCTCTCAAGGAGGATCACATTGTCTTCTATCAGCATTTTAATGAAGCATTGAAGTAAGCTTGAATTTTATCAGCCCAAGCATGGGGAGTGTTTCAAATAAGAGGCAGCCCTAGGGCCATCTCTATCACTAGCGGTCTGTGCAGTCACCCAGGGTCCTCAGCTCAGAAGAGCCCTTCACTTGGCTTAATGCTCTACTGTTGCTGTCTCAAAATTTGTAATACTTTTTGAAGGAGGGACTCTGACTTTTCATTTTGCACCGGGCCCTGCAAATTATGTAGCTGGTTCTGGATATGCTTCAATCTGCTCCTTGAATCCATAGGGAGGATGAAAGTCAGACAGGCAAGAAGCCAGCAATGCAGGCTCTATAATACCAGAAAGGATTAGGTGGCTAATTGAGAGCCATTTTTGCTCACTAGTCCTGAGTAGAGATGATCAGTTCTGAAGATCTTAATTTTATTTTGTGTAACTCACATGTTTCACATTTAAGTGCTCCAGAAAATTTAGCTCGATTAGGCAAAATCAATTCTCATGATTCTTGCCAACTATTGCAAAAATTATCAGCAAAAAATTGAAAGAACTACATGTTAGCTATAAATTGAATTACGATTCACATGGATACACACACACTCTCACACACATATTGTTGAACTATTAAAAATAAGTATCAAACAGTATGGAACTTTAGCCTAAAGTATTTAACCATACCTCTTCTAAAAGCATTTTTCTAAGTTATCTCATTTTTCTTGTAACCTCTAAGAAACATAATGAAATTCACTAATATTATTTAAAATCTAATTCATATTCAAATCTCCCAGTGTCTAAAAAGTTCCTTTATTTTTAAATTAGGAATTATACAGTATCCACATACTGCATTTGGTTTAAAATTTTTTTTAATCCATGAAGGGTTGTAATACACCAATTACATTTTAAAAATTAATCTGTAGTAATATTAAAAAATTATCACAAATTGCCGCTCTTGGAGGTGACAAATATACCACTTCTCAAACTGAAAAATGTTAATTAAAGGGAAAGAAGTAATACATACTCTGACTTTTTCAGAAGGAACTGTGGTTCACACCCAGCTGATGAGACAAGGGTGATTTTTTTTTTTTTTAACCGAAGAATGTCGGTCAATAACTATAGAAAGAACGTTATAATTAAAAATAATAATTTTACAATTATTATTGAAACCATTCAAGTAAAAATCATTAGTGGATGCTTAAAATGATTGCACATAAGAAAGTTTGGAAAAAATATTTACTCTGCTCAAGATTTTCCAGTCATCATCACTATTGTTGGGACTACTTGATGCTATGTCCTTCCTGCGGTGCTGCATCACCTGAAATATTTCTTTCCTTCAACAAAAAGCTCATTCTTAATCTAATGAGACATTAGTCCTGACCTCTAGCTTATGGGAAATACGGAGGATAGAGGACCAAGTTAAATGACACCATGAGTCAATAATCAGAGGTTGGGAGATTCCATAAATAACTTACCTAGTTACTTAAAACATATCAGTTGTGAAAGAAAAGATAAGCAGTTATGTCATAGTTTAAGCATAAACTATTACATTGCATGGCTTTATCATTTATCATTAGTAAAACATACATTCATATTCATACACATATATGTATGTCTGAATGTGTTTATTAACATGCTTTAATGACTAAATGAGTAAATAATGAAGGTTTAGTTTACAATAGTCTTTATTACTGAAGAGGGATTCATTTAGGAACCAAACTAGGATGTTTTCCACTATATAGACATTGTGATGAAAATATATATTCCTGAATTTGCTTGTTGCTTTTGTATTTGCAGAGTTCCTGTAGTAATTACTAACATTACTTTTATTTTATTATGTGGTGCTTTCACCTTTCCCTTTTTTAAGTTGTAGAAAATATTAATTTAAATGTTTTTATCTTAATTTGTTAAAGCTGGGCTTCTGAAAGAACCCAAAAGTTCTTGGTGTCAAAGTGCTGGAAAATGTACATATTCAATAAAGGGTCCTGTTGGCCACATGATGGAAACACTAAGAAGGAAAAGAAAAAGATGCTTGGTTTCTGAGGCTGAACTGGGGATGAAGGTTGTTTTAGAGAGATTTATTCACTTCAATTTGCTCCTCCTCTTCATCTTTCCATTATTTTCATGTTGTTTAGGGAGTAGGAGTAGATAGGAAATCATGCAATGAATTGTGAAATACTATCAAGGGCAAAGTTCTTGTCTTTTGAAGTTTTAGTGAAATCTAAATACTGAAACTAGGCTTAAGATACCTATTATTTCCTGAAGAAATTGATGAGTCATGATAGCCACTTGCTCCTCTGAGATTTTACAAAGAGGATCAGATAAGGTTTTGCAGCTTTGCTTCAGGAACTGGCGAGCAACAGTAAGTAAGTAAAGTTGCTACTTACCATATTTAACAATACATTCAATGAAATATCCTCAAACTTTACTAGACCTGATTATCTGAAAATTGTGAGAAATCAATTTTTGTTCTCATTTCTGTATTTAAAAGACATAGAATCATTCACATTGCCACAGTAAAAGGTGGAAACGGTGAAATGAAATATTAATACTTTAAGTTAAACTCTTATTGTTTTATCTTTTCAGGCTCCATACCACCATTGTTAGACAACTACATTAAAAAAAATAATAATAAGGCACATTAAAGCAGGAATATTCTGGTCCCCTTTGCATGTGGTTATGGTTCTCAGAGATAATTATGATTATTACAAACCATTAGACTAAGAACTTGTTGAAACTTGCTCACTTTTAATGAGATAGTTCAGGATAATACACACACACACACACACACACACACACATATTCCAAAAGAAATGACAGAAAAATATTTGGAATTATATCACCAAATTGACTGAGGTGGAAAGACCCCCATCTCCTTAGGTTTTGCAGCGGCACTTTCTTCTAGAGGGAGTGTGAGTCCTGTGCTGTCTCACTGGACTGCCTGTAGAAGAGACCCAACTTCAGTCCAAAGCCAATCATGCAGATGAAAGAGGGAAGCGATTGAGAAGATGCTTCACTCCGGTGCGGTTGGATTCTGAATCAAATACAGGCTTAGTTTAATTTTCAGTATCAAAGTCACTCTGATTTTTAAAGTCTATGTTTGCTTGTTTTCTTTTTGACAGCTTTCTTGAGGTATCATTGATATACAAAGAACTGCACACAGTTAATGTGCTCAACTGAATGACTTCGGACATCCACAAACACTCATGTTACCATCACCAGAAACACTCATGTAATCGATATGCTGAACATCTCCCGAAGTTTCCTTCGGTCCTTTTGTTTTTGTTTATTTTTTGTTTTGTCTTGTTTTCTTTTGGGTAAGAACACTTCTTGGTAAGAACACTGAACATGAGATTTAGTCTCTTGACAGATTTTGAAGTGTGCAATACTGTATTGTTAACTGTAGGTACTGTGCTGTACAAAAGATCTCCAGGGCTTATTCATCTAGCATACCTGAAACTTTACACACATTGAACAGCTACCTATTTTCCCTACCTCCCAGCTCCTGGCAACCAGGAAAATTATTTTAGGTACCTCATATAAGGGGAATGATGCAGTGTTTGTGCCTGGCTTATTTCACTTAGTATAACGCCTTCCAGGTTCATCCATGTTGTTACAAATGGCAATATTTCCTTTTTAAGAAGGCTGAATAGTATTTCATGGTACATATAAATATCCATCAAATGTGCATTGACAGATGAACCATGATATACCATGAAATACTATTTTTTATCCATTCATCTGCAGATGGACATTTAGGTGTCATCCATGTCTTTACAGTTGTGACTAGTGCTGCAATGATCACAAAAATACAGAAATCCCTTCAAATACCGATTTCAGTCTTTTAGACACCCAGAAGTGAGATTTCTGGATCACAAGGTGGTCCTACTTTTATTTTTTATTTGTAGTAATCTCCATACAGTTTTCCACAGCTGCTACACCATTCTGCACTCTTACCAAATGGGTACCAGGGTTCCAATTTTTCCATATCCTCACTAACACTTGATATTTTTTGTTTTGTTTTGTTTTGTAATAGCCATTCTAACAGACATAAAGTGATATCTCATTGCAGTTTTAATTTGCCTTTTCTTGATAATTAATGACATTGAATACTTTTATCTGTTGGGCTTTTCTATATCTTCTTTGGGGAAACATCAGTTTAAGTCTTATTCCCATTTTTTAGTTAGATTATCTTATTTTGTTGTTATTTTATTTTATTGTTGCTATTAAGATGTAGGAGTTTCTTATATATTTTGGAAATGTACCAATTATTAAATATATGGTTTACAAATGTTGGTTTCTATGTCCTAGGTTGCCTTTTCATTGTGTTGCTTGCTATGCAGATAGTTTTTAGTTTGATGTATTTCAACTTGTGTGTGTGTGTGTGTGTGTGTGTGTGTATATATATATTTGGTTGCCTGTTCTTTTGGCATAATTTCAAGAAATCATTGTAAAGACCAATGCCACAAAGCTATTCCTTCTGTTTCTTCTAAGAGTTTTACATTTTTAGGTCTTATGTTTAAGTCTTTTTAAAATTTTAATATAATTTTAGTTGATTTTTCTGTATGCTTTAAGGTAGAGGTCCAATTTCTTTCTTTTCTTTCTTTCTTTTTTCTTTTTTCTGTAAGTGAATATCCAGTTTTCCCAGCATCATTTGTGGAAGAGACTATCCTTTGTCCATTGCATATTCTTGTCACCATGTCAAAGATCTTGTATGTGTGGAGCTGTTTTGGGGCTCTCCACTTTGTTCCTTTGGTCTATATGCCTGTCTTTATGCCAGTACCATAATATCTTAATCAATGTAGCTCTGTAATGTATTTTGAAGTAAGAAGTGTGATTTTTCCAGATTTATTCTTCTTTCTCAAGATTGCTTAGGCTATCTGGGATCTTTTATATTTTCATATACATTTTAGGATTGTTTTTTCTATTTTTATAAAACAAACATCATTGGGATTTTGATGGGGATAGTGTTGAATCTGACGATTACTTTGGAAAGTATGAACATTTTTACAATATATCAGTCTTCCAATCTATGAACACAAAATTTATTTCTATTTATTTATGTCTCCTTTAATTTCCTTAATCAATGTTTTGTAGTGTTCAGTGTACAAGTCTTTCATGTCTTTAGTTAAGTTATTTCTAGGTATTCTTTTTTTGATTGTACTGTAAATGGGATTGCTTTCTTAATTTTCTTTTCTGGATGCTTTGTTGTTAGCGTATAGAAACACAATTGATTTTTATATATTGATTTTGTATTCTGTAACTTTACTGAATTCATGTCTTAATTCTAGTGAGTGGGGTGTGTGTGTGTGTGTGTGTGTGTGTTTGAGACAGGGTTTCACTCTGTCACCCAGGCTGGAGTGCGCTGGTGCTATCATGGCTCTCCGCAGCCTCCACCTCCTAGGCTCAAGCAATCTTCCCATCCCAGCCTCCTGAGTAACTACAGCTGAGACTACAGGGGCATGCCACCATACCCAGTTATTTTTTTTTCTTTTTTGTAGAAAAGAGGTCTCACTATGTCGCCCAGGCTGGTTTGAACTCCTGGCCTAACATATCCTCCAACCTTGACCTCCCCAAATGCTGGGATTACAGGCATGAGCCACCACACCCAGCCAAGAAGGGTATTTTTAAGGAGTCCTTAGAGTTTTTTTATATGTAAGATCATGTTGTCTGCAAACAGAGACATTTTTATTTCCTCCTGTATGATTTGGATGCCTTACAATAATAACAGAAAAAGTAATGCCAGTATTTATATGGAATATCTTATTTTGTCCTTTTGCTTTTAAGCTATGTCTTTATATTTAAAACACACTTTTTTAGACAGGTTCTAGTTTGGTTTTACTCTTTTATCCTGCCTGACATAATCTTTCTCTTAAATTTTTGTATTTAGATACTTAGACTATGTACATCTTATGTAATTATAGAGAAGTTCGTGTTTAAATCTCTTATCTTAATTTTTTTTTCTTTATTTGGCCAATTTTGCCTTGATTCTCCTTTTTATCATTTCCGTAATTCTTTTGGGAAGATTTATTTCTTATTTGTTTTATTATTTTATATTACTGATTTTTCATGCTTAATAGCTCTGCATCTTTTTATTTTACGTTTCAATTGTTGTCTCAAATTTATAGTATGCTTTCTTAACTCTTCACAGGCTACCTTCAAAAAATAAAATTTTATTTTACATATAGGGTTAGACTATACAAAAGTATAATTTCATTTATTTTTCTCATCTTTTACAATATTATCATATTCATTTCTACATATATAATAACCTGTCAATGCAACATTCATACTGTCAATTAAAAAGTTGAAGTGAGTAAAACATGTCTTCTATTGACATACATGTTTGCTACTTATGATTTCTGTGTTGGTATAGATAATAGTTCCATTTGGTATCATTTTTCTTCTGCCTTAGGAATCTATTTTAATATTTTTTCTAGTGCAAGCGAGTAGCCAATAAATGCTCTAAGCTTTTATCTGAAAATTATTTTGGCATAGTTTTTATAGTGTCTAAGTTTGCTATTATTCCTATTATTATTTTTACTATACTTATCACTAATTCATTTATTATTTTTAACATCTCCCTGGTTCACCAAATTGCATTGTTTTTTGAGTGAGAATGCAGCACTAATTTCGATTTTCTCCTTTCCACCTAATGTATTTTAATGTCTCTGTCTGCTTCAAAAATTTTTTTTATCTATTGTTTTCAGCAGCAATTTGATTGTAAGGTTCTTTGGTGTATTTTTCAATGTTTATTTTGTTCAGGCTACATTGAGATGATTGGATCTGTGGGTTTACGGTTTTTATGAAATTTGGAATGTTTTTGGTCATTGTTTATTCATGGCTTTTTACCTCACTTCTTTACTCTCTCCATTTTGGGATCCCAAATACTGCTCAATGAGTTCCCTGACATCAGTAAAGATCCATTTTTTTCCAGATACTTTTCTTCTTTGTTCTTCAATTGGGTAATTTCTATTCCTGTGTCTTCAAGTTCCCTGATTTTCTGCTATTATCTAATCTACTATTACTATCATCTGTAGAATGTTTTATGTCTGATTTTTTAACTAATAAGTTGTTGGGATTATTTTTCAGATCCTCCACTTCTCTCCTCATTGTGTTAATATTTTTTTAATCCTTGCCAAACATTTTATAGCTCTTCTGTAGACCTTGTCTGCTAATTGTATTATCTCTATCATTATTGAATGTGTGTTTATTAAATGAGTTGTCTTTGTGTGAATCACGTTGCTGAAGCTTTTATGTCTAGCTCTTTTACACTGTGAGTTTTTAAATCTGAATGTCAGTGTTTTGTTGCCTTCACATAAAGAGTATTGAGTCCAGTTTTGGAGTTCAGTTAAGTTAGCCACAGAATGTTTTTTAAGTCTTTTGGCTTTTTTAAAGCTTTTTTTTCCCCCTAGCAGAACCTTACTCCAGGCCTACTTTATTCTTCTTTGAGGTATGCCCCTCTGGAGCTCTGCCTATAACTCTGCGGGGTGCCTTTTGCTCAGGTTTAAGGAAGTCTCACTCTACAACTGGACAACTTAATGCCCTGCCAAAGACTCAGGTGACATTCATGTCTATTTCTGGAGCTTTTTATCTATACAGCTTCTTCTAAAATGCTCTTATGTGCCGGGAATACTAGCATCCTTCTCCCCACACTCTGATCTGTGACTCATCTCGGTGAGACCCCCGTGCTCTGCTTTCCAAACATTTCTTCCTGGAAGGAAGGTGAGGCGACTATGGGGTTTGCGTTGTTTACTTCTCTTCTCTAGGGATAATGGTCCCGCACCTTCATCTAGTCTTCAACAACTTTCTTTTTCCATGTCTGACCACATTTCCCCTCACAATATTGCATCTAGTGTTCTTGAAACGCATGCCAAAAGAAAAGTTTTTGTCCTGTTTTTCTTACATGGCTAGACGTGGAAGTCCCTGAGATTTAACTGTAACCATGCAATTGACCCCATGTTAATATTAGAAATTTAATATTAGAAATGTTTATATTTTGGGGATTATATATTTTTTATCTTCAAAATGTGTTCAGTAAAATTACTTCACATTCTTATTATAAGGAGTGTTGGACAATAGAGCTACTGATTCTCTATTATTATACTTTTGCCTTCTTCTATATTTTTAACTTTTACGTGTATCATTAGTGCTCTAAAATATCCACTGAGGGCTATGTTATTATTTTTCCTTTCACAAGTTAGAGAAGCCTCAGAGAAGTTAAGTAAGGTTTCACACAGCCTCAGAGAAGTTAAGTAAGGTTTCAAAAGTCTACAGCTGGTTAGAAGTGCAATTGAATTTCAAACTGAGATCATTTAGACATAAGATCCGGCTATTTCAACCATGTCACATTGCTTCTAGTCTATGTGAAATGTTCTTGCCTGTAGCTTGGCAAGGGCTTTGAACTCAATAAATATACATTTCTTCATTCCCTTTTCTAATATGTTAAGGAGGACTATATGTGTGCTTTTTAATTCTCTTCCATGAAAATAAAAACGGCATTACGATGGCCCCATGAGAGGGTAAAAGGCAAAAAATAAAAACAAAAACAACGACAAAAAAAGAAAAAAAAATTCAAAATTTTCTTTTTGAGTTAACAAAGGTTGACATCCTGAAGGATGAAAACGCTGAAATCGTAAGATTCTGAGAAAAGTATTTCAGAACAAATGCTCTCCCTTAAGGGAACAAAGAGGCTGTTCCATCAGAGAATGCAGCAAACCTCTATGTCCCAGTAAAGCCTCAAAGGCAGATTGTAACATGTTAGAATGTGAAGCGTATCAAAGAATTTAGATCACTGAGCCCCATCCTTAGTCTCCATTCTTCTTGCAGAGAAAATAAGTTCTAGAAATGTAAATGATCTGTGCATGGTCAGACCAAGTACTACGGTCATCGGTAAAAGAATATACAAGTGTACCTACACATACACAAATAGGAGTACAAATTTCATTCTTAGATAGTGCTTCCTTTCTACCCTGGCTTCTAAAAGACAGGCTGCCATCTCACATCCAGAAAGAAAATGGCCTCCTAAAATGGGAATAGCCAAATGTTAGCTGACTTTCTTTATCTTAATATTTTTATAATGCATATTTCTCACTTGCTTTTTAAATAAACATCATAAGTAAGCTACAGATTGGTCAACTATTGTAATAATTGTCCAGCTAATACAATGACCCTGCATTCTAAGTTACCCCAAAGCTCAATGGCTTAAAGCATCTCTCTGTGAACACTTGTGCATACGCAGCTCGGTAGGTTCAATTCGTTTGAGTTTGGTTATGCGGCTCTGCTTTTCACTGCAGTTCTGAGGTTGGCCGCAGGAGCTCTGGTCTAAAATCTCATCCTGCATCTGTGACTAGTAGTCTGTCCCAGGAACGTTCTTATCATGGGGATGGCAGATGGCAAGACAAAAAGCAGTAACATGTAAGGTTTCTTAAGGCCTAGCCTCACGTGTGGTGTAGTTATCTCCACCTTGTTATATTAGCCAAAGCCAGCAGGGCTCAAACCAGAGTCAAGTGTCAAGAAAATGAACTCTGCCCATTAGTAAGAGTGGTTGAAACATCTCATGTTGTTCCAGGCCACAGGTATAGAGAAGGGTGAATAATTGGGGCCAATAATGCAATCAATGACAAATTAAAATGCCCTTTGAAAACTTCCTTTCTTTTCTGGGTTTTGTATATACTCTTCTAGACCTTTAATTACATCTATTTTTTTTAGAAAAAATATAAAGTATGGGCTGGGTGTGGTGGCTCACGCATATAATCCCAGCGGTTTAGGAGGCTGAGGCAGGCGGATCCCCTAGGTCAGGAGTTCAAGACCAGCATGGCCAACATGGTGAAACCCTGTCTCTGCTAAAAATACAAAAAGTTGTCTGAGCGTGGTGGCGGGTGCCTGTAATCCCAGCTACTAGGGAGGCTGAGGCAGGTGAATCGCTTGAACCTGGGAGGCAGAGGTTGCAGTGAGTCAAGATCACGCCATTGCACTCCAGTCTGGGCAACCAGAAAGAAACAAACAAAAAAAAAGGCCGGGCACGATGGTTCAAGCCCGTAATCCCAGCACTTTGGGAGGCCGAGGTGGGTGGATCACAAGGTCAGGAGATGGAGACCATCCTGGCTAACAGGGTGAAACCCCGTCTCTACTAAAAATATAAAAAAATAGCTGGGCGTGGTAACGCGCACTTGTAGTCCCAGCTACTCGGGAGGCTGAGGCAGGAGAATTCCTTGAACTTGCAACAGAGAGAGACTCTGTCTCAAAACAAAAACAAAAACATATATATATATATATATATGTATGTGTGGGTATATATATAGTATTTAACATATGAATGTGTGTGTTTGGATATATATTTCACATTGTACTTATTGCTCCATTTGTATTTGTCACCCAGTAATATTCTTTGGTTGACTTTCTGTATCCATACATATAGCTGTAAGTCATTATTTTTAACTGTTGAATGATATTACAAAGAATAAATATGTGTTTACTTAGCCATTCCTCTAGTGTTAGGCCTTTATATGAGTTTGTAATGCTTAGCATTATAAATAGTGCCTTAATGAGCATTCTTGTACACATCTCCTTCTTTTCCTGTAGAATAATAGCCTGCAGAAATGAATAGTTTAGAGCTTGTCATCTGTGAATTTCATATTGTAGTATATTTTGCAAAAGTACCTCTAGTGTAGCTATATAAATCTACATCTCCTCGGGCAGTGAATGAATACCTATTTGCCTACACTGTCATTAACACTTATTATCATGCAGTTTATGTATATTTTTAACTAGATGAGTAAAAAATCTGACTTTCTCAGACAGTGATTTCAGAACATTTTTATTTAAACAACGGAATAATCATTCTTCACAGAACGCTTTATATAAAACAAATTAATGTAGTTCTGTCATGTAAACATGGTGCTTTGGAAAGTTCGTTGTGCACTTATCCCCTCTTGTCTTCTACTGATATCCCAGAGTACACTTTACATTCTCTTGCTTCAGGTCAAAACTTACTTAGTTTGCTATTATTTCCCAGTAACAGTGCCCTCCCTTCAGCCCCTACCTCCGTCATATCCAGAACGGTTGAGCCAATTGTTTTAATTTCCCAACTGTTATTGTCTCAAGGGAGTACTTTTCCCAGTACCAAAACCTCATTCTGCTCACATTCACAGTCACAGCATGGTCAGCTCACTGGTCTCTCTCTTTAACAGTGAGTGGAAAAATGTAGGCTCAAAGAAAAAAAAAGCGTATGTCTTATTTTTAATATAACAGGTACCAAAATTAAAGACATCCTAGATTCCAGGATCTATGATGAATTATGTGAGGATAGAAGATACGAATTTGATGAAAGAGCATATTTTAGTAGAGAGAGCACTTGACTCACTTCAGGGAAAAATTTCGCCCACCCTCCTCTCTCTCTCCACACACACACACGCTTATGCACACATGCACACATATGCACATGCAGACACACACAACACACACACATGCAAATGTGCATGCACAGACATGCATCCAATATACATGCAAGCACCCACCAACACACACAAACCTGAAGATGCTGTCACTAACTAGTCCAGTAACATTGGGAAAATCGTCTAATCATGCTTATTTTCTTTGTATGAAGAATGAAAAAAGCTGCAAAAAATGTGTAATATTTGCGAGCAGATAAATGATGTGTGCCAGTGAATGGTTTGTATGGGGTACCAGCTTACTAGACACATGCACACATAGTGTGAAAAACCACTCAATGTAATTATTTTCACCAATATTGGATAAATCAGCCCTTAGTGATTTCCAAAGGAGGATGCTTAGTGCTGGATTTAATATCTATGTGCCATAATTTTACTAATATTGGAATCATTCAGACTAATTAAAGTCCACAGGTGGGAGTCAGCCTAAGCAAACTTAAGACATTCCGGAAGGAATGAGGAATTGGATCACATTAGTCATTGAATCATGTAGCAGGGGCTGAGAGAAATGTGAATCTACTGATTACCTGAAGAGTCTTCCAGTCAGTCATTAATATGCCATCTCAGCTGCCGAGGGCAATAATGATCTATATTAAACAAGCATATATCTTTTGGAAATAAAACTCCAAGATGATTCTGGATAGGGTGAGAGCAATATGATTCCTCCTTATCCATCACTTACTCCGAGCTCTGCTAGCGCACCCCTTTTCATTTCAATTGACCTCAAATCAGAAGTGATGAAAGAATGTCATGGGGCTTTGAGATCTTGCCTATTTCCTCCCGTGGGAATGGGTTGGGGTGGGAGATGGCTCTTTAGATAAAACTGGGAAGCTAGGCTCCACAGGTCTGGCCACTGCTATGGTGAAAGGTCATCTGAGACCCATGGAATTGTAGAGGCACAAAGTACCAAATCGTCCTTACTAGAAACATGCCACAAATGCACCCGGAATTGTCAAAATTCAGGAGGGTAGGGGAAACAGAGAGAAGCAATTCTGAAATCTGGGGAAAAACATGTGTCTGCAACCTAAGAAAGATAACAAGCCGTACCATTCATGGGTGAGGGTGATATCCTGACCAAGTGTTGAGCACAGTGGTTGGAATTGCTTTTACGAGTCGGCAGTGCAGAGATCTGTAAGTGAATCAGTCTATTTTGAAAAAGTAAATAAATAAACAAAATATAGAAGCTAAATTAGAATCTTTATAATCTGGCCTTAATCATATTATTCATTTTCAGCTTTATTGCTGCCTACATTTATCCTTCCCCAGCCCCTCCGTGTATCTTAAGAGCCATGCTCTCTCCAGTCTCACTAAAATAATTGCACCTTCGCCTAATAAGGCATCTACTTCTGTGCTTTTGTTCCTTCACATGCTCTTTCCCCTCTTCACGGAATACCTTGTCCTCTTTTTCTGTTTTTGAAACTCCTATTCGTCGACCAAGCTTTGGCTAAATATAACCTTCACTGTGAAGCTGTCCCTGCCTTTTTCAGGAAAAGCTGTTTCCGTTTGCTTCTGTGTTCCTGCTACAATCAGGTAGCCTGGTGTAGCGATGTCAGAAAACCCAAGCTTTTTTTTCTATAGACTCTCACCTAGAAAATAGAAACAGACTGTTAAACTTGCTTATGATCTCTCCATTTCCAGCCCCTGTCCCTACTCAAAGACAGACTCCTGCCAGAAGGATGCTTCTAAAATACATCCTTGATCAGGCTGCATTTCCATATGCATGATCTCAATATTTTTTTGTGAAAATAACACCCACAGAGTTTTATGGCACATCCAAGGCTTTTGATGAAGTTAGAGTTTAGAGAAGTTAAGCAATTTGACCAAGGTCAGAGAGCTCATAAATGGCAGAGAGAAGACAGAAGCTCAGACTTGTTTGAGTCTAAGGGTGATGACCCACCCTGCTCCTTCCAACCACATGGCAGGACCTACTTTCTTTGCTGCTTCCCTCTGAACTGGCAATGCAAGGGGTAATTTTGGAGAAAAAAGTTATATAAGCAACGTAACATATTTCAGATGCACAATATGTCTTTGCAGCCTGAGATTATTTTAAACCAACTATGGGAATGTGTATTGGTGAACACATATTTGAGCTGACAGATGGGCGTGGGCACCTTTGTCACTCATAAATAGAGCACTTTGACCAGTTGTGGAGGAAATGCAAGCGCTGGAAAGTACAACTCATACTTATCTCCTGCCTATACAACCTTTTCTGAGCCCCTAATTGTCTCTGTCTCTCTCACACACACACACACGCACTCCCCACACACGTGCCTTTAGCAAGTTTGTTTATCTGTGTAAGAAGGATTAATATGAAATAATTTTTATAATTCAGGTACAAAGGGACTTCCTAGAGCTAATGTGGTGCTTTGGTTTTTTTTTTTTTATTGCATTCTTTTTCACTTAACCTGAAGCTGAAAGTTCACATCTGTGTAGTGGGTCTTTCTTCAGGGTATTTCTGTCTAGATGTTTTGCAAAGCATCTAACATCTGGAAATGAGATGCACATTTCTCTTTGCTCCTATGGTACTTCATGCTTACATCTTCAGTAGTACAAACTATAACATGATTGAACCTGTTTCTCTCTTCCTGTATCTAGAATGTAAACTTCTCCAGATAAGACATTGTTTCAATTGTCACCTGTGTTCCTAGTCCGTATCACAGCATCTGGCACTTAAGCACATTTAAAATAAGTGAACAAAGGAAATTCCTGGCGTGGAGTGATTAGTGGATTCTTTGCCTGTGGTTGGATACAAAGGCTCCCTCCAAAGACCTGAAATGGCCATGTGCAAGATGAGTTAGAACTCCCTGGTAGAAGTAGAGCTGAGGCCAAAGGCAAGCGGTTCCATGCTAATATAAGGAAGGCATTTCTAGTTGAAAATATTTCAAAAGGAAGCAAACTGTTGCCTAAGGAAATGGACACCCAATTCCTGGAGATTTTAAGCAGGAGTTGAATGGCCTGATATCTTGTCTGGGGTGCGTCAAGCAGAATTAAGCATCCAAAGCAGTCCATTCAGATCATCTTTAAAGTTCTAGCTATCTTTGTGCATCGAAAATTATATATATAATTGATATATGTAGTACTTCTTCCTAGGTTATAAGCCTTGTTTTTCCTATTCCTCAACATTCTTCGTATTATCATGTCTTAGGATCTGCATCCAGGCTTCATTGCCTAGCTATTCTTTGTTTCATAACTACCAATCGTAAGCTTCGGGACTCAAATTATATGTCATTTCTTTTAAATTCAAGTCCTGCTGTTTTATGAAATTGAAACATCCTGGTTTCATTTGTTTACTTGTAGAGTTCTAATCACAAATTTAATCAAGCAATTGCTTTTTGTTATTTAAAATATATCTGTTCCCACTTAACATATGTGCTGTGTCAGGACTGCCATTCCCGGGTCTCACTACAGTTTGTCTTGTATAGAGTAAGTATTCAGTAAGTAGTTACCGAGCAAATGACTGGGTGAATAAATTGATGTTTAAAGACACTTCTCTTTCTATTACTAGGTGTGATTTTCATTCACGTTTTTTTTGTTTGTCTTCAGAGGAATTGCAAATTCTTTACAGCAAAGAACTTCCAAGAAGCTTCTTGAAATTGCCAAATAATGAGTGTTCTTTGATAGCATCCAGGGATCATGATGGCTTCTTTGGGCAGACAAGGACTTTGGGACACAATGATTCCCTGACACTCACTCTCTAGAGAAAGGAAAAGAAGGTCTGGGAAACAGGACATTAACAAAGGAGTGGGAACCAGTGGGCCTGCAGCAAGGGTCCCTCACAAAGACTGGGAGGGGCTCCATCCCCTTCCTGGGGTTTGCCTATTGAGCATTTAGTAGGTCCAGATTTGGCCCCCAGCCAGAGGCAGCTCTGTGAGGTTTGGAGGGAAGAAGGAATACCCCTTTGTTAAGTTTCTTTTGTGTTTTCCTTCCGTTCCACATTTTCTGCATATATCAGTCTTCATTTTGGCATGAGAGAAAAAAAACAACTTTCTTATCACCCTTTGTTTCTGACTCATGATTTTATTGGAATCAAAAATATAACCTGATTCAAAGATTATGCAGCCAAGCAAACTGGCCTCCTGGGTTCTAAGACAGTGCAACTGAAAACATTGGGAGGCCCTTGAGGCCCAGCTGAGACCATGCCTTAAAATGTCAAAGAAAGTCAAGTAATGTTGACTTGAAAGAAAGTTATGTTGGGTTTCACTGACGCAAGAATCGAGTGTTGAGCTCCCTGTCTACACAGGGTGATGCAGAGGAGATTAGGGTCAGCACAGTGTAAACCAGGGTGCAGCAAACTCTTTCTTAAAGGGTTAGATAGATAACATTAAATAGTTTAGGCTTTAGTGGGGCCTAACTATTAAATAGTTTAGGCTTCAGTGTCACCATTATTCGTCTCTACTACTGTAGGGCAAACACAGCCACAGACTTTACCTAAACAAGTAAGAGTGGCTATGTTCCCATAGAGAATTATGTACAAAGATGGGATATGTCTCATGGGCAAAACTTGCTCATTTCTGATTTGGAGGAAAGAATGGTAATGCACAGTATGACCTTGCAGAACCCTGAATTTTCTGTGCTGCAATTATCTTACTTATTTAATATAAAACTGAAATAATTCTCGATTACTTATACAAAACATACACCTGGGCATTTATTGTAAATGATATAATCTGCAGTGTACCCTTGAGGGATTGACATGATTTGTGTGTATGGATGTGGAAACTTACAGAAGGTAAGAAACTTACTACCCAATCATGTAGCAGGTGGGTGGCAGAGCTGGAACCCAAATTAGATTTCTAAATTAATGTGATGCCAAAATATATGAGTACCTCTGCTGCTGTAATCAAACAAGAAAGTTTATTTTCAGCATATCTTGTAAATTTCCTTGGAATTCTTTATGTCTTCTTCTATTTATACTTTCCACATATTTTATTTTTCTATTTGTGAAGTAGTTTATATTCATATATAGTCACTAATGTGTTTTTATATACATATATATTCGCTTATATGCATATATGTGTGTGTGTTTAGATGCATATATATGAAGTTTGTGTAGTGTTGAGCACTGTATATACATGTGTTAGTGCATGCCATACTCACATTGTTACTAGAAAGTAGGCTCAGAAGCAGGATATGTACTGATCTAGCCTAGGAGACAAGAGACATGCATGACATGGGACCCCAAGAACTAACTCATTCCTCCAGAGGGATGCAGAAACAATAGGGTAAGAATACCAATACTAATATGTGCAAAACCAAATCTAGGATTTGCTGGGGATGAGGAAGAGGATGCTATGAATCTGAGAGACTATATTTGTAAGGATGCTAAGTCAACCAAGCTCAAATAATCACACTTGGCTATGGTGGCAGTACCACTATGGAGATGAGATATACAAGAAGGAAGGAGACCTATGGAAAAGCAGAAAATCAAAGCCAATAAAAATTGAGTGACAAATTCTGGTAGAATATGGGTCTATCTATATATATTAAATTAGGGTTAGATCACCCTTGGGGGTAAATGGGCAAGGGTTTGGATTTAAAAGCAGATACTGTGAAATTTTCATGTATAGTTAATCCTAAAATGTATAGCATGAATCGAAAACTCTAGTAGAGTATGAAGTAGTATAATATAATGAACCCGGTAATGTAGTATAATCATCATTACCATAATGAGCAATGCAGCATAATTTTCTATGCATGTGACTTAAGTTCTCCAAGCCTCAGATTCCTCTTTTAATGCAGAGGGACAATAGTAGTTTTCTAATAATGGTTATTCATGGTTCAAGAAATATTGGCTGCTGTCAATTATTATTATCCAAAAGATCTGTGCATGTAGGTAACCAGAAAGTCCACTGGAAAATCTGGCTGTATGGCTGGCAAAGGTCTGATCACAGTAGGGGATTACCCGTCCCCTAAAGAAGGATGGAGACACTGGAGGTCCATTTAAAACTCTCCCTATTCATGGGACAGGAGCCTCTTTAAATGCACAATCACCCTGTTTAGGTTCAGAGTTAAAGATGAAGCAAACTGTCATGACTGACTGGTTGATTGGAATCAGATAGGGAATGGGGCTAGGCCTGACTGAGATCATTGATGCCTACAAGAAATGTTAGACTGCTTTTGTGTGGACAAAAGGCATGAGGTAAGAAATATGCACTTATTACATCATTAAGAGCATGGCACTATGTTCCATGTTTTCACTGAAACTGTCTCATCTAGGAGGCAATCCTGAGGGTAGGGAAGCAAACTGATTTGACTCAATTCCACAGAAGCTAATGTTGGGCTGGGTGTGGTGGTTCATGCCTATAATCCCAGCACTTTGGAAGGCTAAAGCGGATAGATTGCTGGAGTCCAGGAGCTCAAGACCAGCCTGGGCAACATGGCAAAACCCTATCTCTATTAAAAATACAAAAAGTTAGCTGGGTGAGATGGCAAGTATGTGTAGTCCCAGCCAGTAGGAGGCTGAGGTGCGAGAATCACCTGAGCCTAGGGGATTCAAGGCTGCAGTGAAAAAAAAAAAAAAGAAAGAAAGAATTATGCCATTGCACTTCAGCCTGGGCAATCAGAGTGAGACTCTGTCTGAAAAGCCGAAAGAAACACACAAAAAAGCCAGTGTTAATATTCGATCGTGTGCCTGACTATAAAACTCATACCTTTCCTCCAAATCATCCCATCTATTATATTTTACATTTTTGTGATTATATATGTGTGTGTATATGTGTACACACATACATATACACACATGTATAAGCACATATTTTCATATTTATGTACTTATACACAGATATTGTATATTGAGAGTTCACAATATTTGTCCATACATATATATACACATATTTAGTTCTCCTATAATTTTCAATTCTAGGATACAAGTTCCACAGAGGCTGTTCTCTTCCCTTTGAATCCCAAGCAGTGAGAAGAGGGCCTGACTCCCAGAGAGTCCTCCACAAGCATTTGCTAAATATGCAGATCACTGCATCAGAACTTCTTTGAAGAGGGCAGGAACTAATTGCACACTTTGTCTTATTTAGTTTCACACATCTCTGTTTTATAAGAAGTTCTTGGTTAAAAGAAGGGGAAAGTGAGGCTACAAGAAGCTAAGTGATTTTCCTAAGTACATATTGCCAATAAGCAGAGTTGTCAGGATTCAATATCTGCCTATCAATGTTTTAGCTTTCTTTATCTCATTGCCTTCTGGCATACAGGGCCTCAGCAGCTACAGCTGTCTTGTTGCTGCATCTAGGAGGGCATCCAGCACCTCGATACCCACTTCTTGAGCAGGAGAAGTTGAGGGACAAAAAGAAAGTGCATTTTCCAATGTTTGTAATGACACTTTATGCACCTGGATTTTATGTGCTGCTAGATCTTGTGGTTCATTTCCTCTTGGATATTACCAGGGATGTTTCTATTGACAGAAAGATTCTGGCACAAATACTGAGCGCAAATGGCTTCAGGTCATCTGCACCTGCAGGGCAGTGTCTATTGAGGACAATAGTGAATTTACACAACAGACTGGGACGGCCTCCTTCTCAGGAAGGCCACAGCAGCTTCAGATACTGGGCCCTGGGAACGGATATTCCCAAAGCTATTCATTTATTCTGAAAATATTCAGAAGAATTTTTCTGTCTTGTGCGTGTCAGGAATAATATGACGTGTAAATATGGGCACAAGCACGCTGGGATCTCAGCAGTGAGAACCAGGTGAAGAGCTGGCGTTTATTTGAAGAATTCGGGAACTATTAACACAGTCTCTCTGTAGGAGAAGCTCTCTGTGTTCATCAAAGCATCATGGGCCCTGGGTTTGTTTATCTATCCATGCAGTATTGATGAAGAAACTGTGGTACCAAAAGGCAGGAGGAACTGATGGTTAAGAGTGAAGTCTCTGGAGTGTGCTGCCTAGCATCTTGTTTATCTCTACCTCATCTTAGTAATAACACCTTGGGCATTTTCCTTAACCTCTCTGAGCTGTATTTTCCTCTTCTGTAAAATGATGATAAAGAAAGAATATTTATATACATTGAATGAGTCAATATATACTGCTTTTAAGCATTCAATGAAGGTTAATAATTACTGTTTACCAATCTGCAGCCAGTCACTGATGAGGGTATACTGAAGAAAAAAAATCAAGTGTGTGAATATCGACAGTAAAACATAGTACGGTAGCAGAAAACAACAGCCTCATTCATCCAAAACCCTTTCAATTTATCACTGGATTGCAGAGAGTGTTTGGTCCTCCCATTTGCTCTCCCCTTGCCCATCATTTACTACTATATGACCTTGGAGTCCTATTGCATATATGTTTTAATGTATTTTTCCCATTTAAAATTAGGAGATATATAGTTTCATGTCATTGACCTTTCCTTTCTTGTGGATTCAAGATCAACAGATGTACAGAAATTAATTAGTTATAAGTCTTGGTATATTACGCCCTCTTCATCATTCCATTCAAGGCTGTCTTTACTTCATTCTAAACACTATTTGACTCCATACCCTATGTAAAAACTTAAACCCCTTTCTGTGATCCTCTTTAATCTTCTTTTCCTCTTTTCCTGACCCAGAACAGCTGCTATTCTGAATTGTGTGTTCATCATGCCCTTGCTTTGAAGTTTAAATGATTTTGTCACATCCATATATACTGTATTCAAAAAAGTATATTTGAGTATTTGGTTTTCTTTCTTACATTATTTTTAAAAGATCTCATACTGTATGCAATATTTTAGGTACTCTCATCTTATTAAAATTATGCTCTTAGGTAGGTAGTCAGGCAGACATGAGTAGGGCAGGAGAGGGCCCCCTCTCACCTCCTACCAGGAATGTCAGGAAGTCATCAGGTGATGGTCATGTGATTGTTAAATTGCCTCCCTAAAATAGTAATTGGTCGCAGGCAGCACAAGGGAAGAACAGTCTCCCAATAGATACAAACATCTGAAGTTTGTGTTCAGCAGCTTCCCAGTAAGATCTTAGGGGTTAGGTAAGTGTGCTGAAGCATGCAAACTAAGAGGTAAAATGGTAGAGTTGAACTGGTATATGACCTTCCTCTAAAAACACTCAACGGGTAAATGGAAAACACCTCAAGTGAGCATGTGCACAATTTTGGTAAATACACTGTGCATGTGGACCCTCCGAAGTGCTGGTAGGCCACTACGCTTGTGGTCATCCCACCCCAAGGGAAGAATTATGGGAGAAGGGATGCAAGACCCAGGAAGTATGACAATGTATAAAACCCCAAGTCAAAGGTCAAACAGTGCACTTGCTCTCTCAAGTCATCTGCTTGGTCCTCTTCCAAGTGTACTTTACTTCTTTTTGTTCCTGCTTTAAAACTTTTTGACAAACTTTCATTCCTATTCAGAAACTTGCCTTGGTCTCTCATTCTGCCTTACGCCCCTTGGTTGAATTCTTTCTTCTGAGGAGGCAAGAGTTGAGGTTGCTACAGACCTGCATGGTTTCACTGCTAGTAACCATGCAGCTAAGTTTTATCCATGCTGTTGAATGGAGCTGCAGTTATTCAATAGTTATAGCACTATATTCAATGTACATTAAGTCATTTACCCACTTTTATGTCAATGAGAATTTGAGTTATTTCCCAGTGTTTATGTTGTTTTGTTTTGCATTTTTGAAGTACTCTATTGATGCACAACCTTTCTTACCACTGGAATTTTTACCTCTAAACTTTTGACACTTGAATGGATGAGGAATGGTGTCTCATGATCTTTATTCATCTTTCCCTGAAAAGACATTTTTTTTTTTTGAGACGGAGTCTCACTCTGTCGCCCAGGCTGGAGTGCAGTGGCTGGATCTCACCTCACTGCAAGCTCCGGCTCCCGGGTTCACACCATTCTCCTGCCTCAGCCTCCCGAGTAGCTGGGACTACAGGCTCCCGCCACCGCGCCTGGCTAGTTTTTTGTATTTTTTGGTAGAGACAGGGTTTCACCGTGTTAGCCAGGATGGTCTTTATCTCCTGACCTCATGATCCGCCCGTCTCGGCCTCCCAAAGTGCTGGGATTACAGGCTTGAGCCACCGCGCCCGGCCGAGAAAGACATTTTATATGTTTATATGTATCTGCTGGCCAGTAACCAAGTGTTGAGTAATTTTCTCAGTATTACAAAGACATAGGGCTGGTATTAAAACCTAAATCAGTCAGATTTTAAAATCATGCCCTTTCCTTCAGTATGCTACAATGATGACAACATTGGAAACAGACATTATTAGTATTGATGTAGCTGTGAGAGTTTTTAAAACTCTTGTAAATTTTTAAATGTCAACATTTGAAACTCATTTTATTGACAGGAGATCTATGCCATCACCATGAGATATCTATAAAGAGTACTTCAAATTTGGAAAGGGAGAAGAGATCTTTGAGTACATTTATGGAATGAAAAAGAAACTGACCAAATTTTCTTTGTCATAATTATAGAATTTCAGATTTGGAAGAAAACTAGAAATGTAGAAGTGCAGCCTCTCTCAGCTCCCTGCCTGCTATATTATTTTACAGTCAACAAGCAAACAAAAACTGGGAACTACAATGTAAAGTGGCTCCCCAAGGTCATGATTTGCTGGTAAAAGAGCTGTAACCAAAACTCGGTATGCAAATGTATCAGTTATCTATTGCTGCCTGAGAAATCACTGAAAAAATTAAGTGCCTTTACCCACCTTCATTTAATTTACTTATAATTTGGTAGGTTAACAGTTTAGGCTGGGTTCCGCAGGCTAGTTTTCCTGTTGGGTTCACCTGGAGTAACTTGTGGTCACAATCAGCTGGTGGGTGTGTTGGTCTAGGAGCCCTACACTCCGGTGGCTTACCTCTGTTTTATGTGTTCTCATTTTTTTCTTTCTCTCTCTCTCTTTTTTTTTTTTTTTTTGAGACAGGGTCTTGCTCTGTTTCCTAGGCTGGAGTTCAGTGGCATGAACATGACTCACTGCAGCCACAACTTCCTTGGCTCAAGCGATCCTCCCACCTCAGCCTTCTGAGCAGCTGGGCCCACAAGCACATGCCACCACACCCAGCTAATTTTTGGAAATTTTTTCTTTTGCAGAGATGGGTTTAGCTATGTTGCCCAGGCTGGCCTCGAATTCCTAAGCTCAAGCAATCCTCCTACCTCAGCCTCCCAAAGTACTAGGCTTATAGGCATGAGCCACCGTGCTTGACCTTCTGTGTTCTCATTCTTCACAAACTACCTTGGTCTTCTCTTGGTGGCTAAGAGGTGCCTGTGGTAGAGAAGATAATCCCCAGTTCACAAGCACATTTCAATTAACACACGTTAAAATGCTATTGGCTGATTCACATCACATGATTAAGCACAGGTTTAATGGATAAAGAGGTAGACTTTAACTGTTGATGAAAGAAAAAGCAAAGTCAAATTTTCTTCAAAAGTAAACTTATCTTTAAATGAACTTTATTTCTTAAGCAGTTTCCATTTCATGGTAAAATCAAACAGAAAGTAGAGTTTCCATACACTCACTTTCCCCCAAGCCTTGCTCATGGCTTCCTCTATAGTGATATATTGCATTAGTGTGGTATGTGTGTGGTTACAATTGATGAACCAATATTGATATCTCATGATCAAATACAGTGCATAGCTTTCATTAGAGTTAACTCTATTTGTTGTCAAGTTCTTTGGGTTTGGTCCGAATGCATAATGTCATGTATTCACTATTATAGTATTATAAAAAAATAATCTCAGTGTCCTAAGGGTCCTCTGTGCTCTGCCTATACATTCTTTTCTTTTCACTGATCACTGGAAACCACTGATATTTTCACTTTCTCCATAGTTTTACAGATCTTTTCTCTTCCAGATGTCGCATAGCTGGAATCATATAGTATGCAATTATTTTAGGCTGGCTTTTTTCATTTAACGATAAACTTTTAAGCTTCCTCCAAGTCTTTTCATAAGTAGAAAACTCACTGTTTTTATCGTGGAATGATATTCCATTCAGTAGACGCATTATGGCTTATTTCTCCATTCACCGTTTGAAGGACTTCTTGGTTGTTTCCAATGTTTGACAAAGATGAATAAAGCTGCTATAAACGTTTATATGCAGGGTTTTGTGTGAACATACCTTTTCAAATTATTTGGGTAAACACTTAGGAGCACAGTTGCAGGACTGTATAATAAGACTGTGTTTATCTTGTAAGAAACTGACAACCTGTATTCCAAAGTGACTATACCCTTCATACTCATATCAGGCATAAATGAGATCCCTGTTGCTCCACATCCTCATTCATATTTGGTGTTGTCAGTATTTTGCACTTTAAACATTTCAGCAGGTATGTAATGGTATCTCATTGCTTTAATTTGCAATTCCCTAATGACAAATGATGTTGAGGATATTTTCACATGTTTAGTTGTCCTCTGTAAACGTCAGCTTTTGAATCATAATTATATTGAATTCCCATTCTAATAATTCCCAGATCTTTGTCATATTTGAATCTGATTCTGACTTTTTTTTTTTACTTGATACTGTAGTTTTGCTTGTAACATGCCGTTTTGTTTTTTACGTCAGACATGATGTATTGGGTAAAATGAATTGAGGTAGTCAAGCCTTTAGAGCAAACTTTTATGTTTATCCTGCTTGGAGTTGGGCTGTGCCTAGTGTTTGGTAGAGCTGTGTTGTCAGAAGCTAAAATTACGTCTGTGTCCTTGTTTTTTTCTCCTTTGTTGTCTTTGGATTTTCCTAGAGCTCCCTTACATAAAGTCTGAGACTTGCAGTTCTATTATATGCAATCCTCTGCTCTACAGGATCCAAATTGACGTGGTGGCAAGGTGTATGTGAGGGGAGGGAGCCATTCTGTCATCACACAATGAGGTCTCAGTCTGTTAGTGAGTCTGAGTTGGATATTTTCCTTCCCCCACGTCAAAGGCTGAAGGGTGCTGGAGCCGGATATTTCTGTTTATTCAAGTTGAATTCTAGAATGGGCTGGAGTTGGGTATTTTTATTCTCCCAGGTTGGGTAGGGAGGGCTTTGGAAAAATCACAGACAGGCTTTAATAAAATAGTTTTTTTTTTTTCTTGAAAGCAGGTCTTGTTCAGGAAAATAGTAAGCTCTGGACATATTTCAGAATGGTTTATTTTCTTCACCCAGAGCTGGAAGCATAATAACATTTTTCTGTAATTTTTGTAATGAGTACCTGGTTAGATTCCTGGAGGTAAAACATGAAAGTGTGGGGTCCATCTGCATTGGGCCCCTTTAGGGTTTTTATTTCACAAACTGGTAAACCTTGTACCTCTAGCAATGATCCTAACAGTGGCTCCAGCTGTGGACTCTTGCTCCTGACAAGCTTTGATGCTCTGCATCCAGCTGTCCTTCCAGTTTTGGAGACAGCAGTTTGCCCATTGACTTCAATCCTTAAAGAATGTAAGAGTAGTTGTTGATTTTCAGTTTGTTCAACTTTTTTCTGTGAGGATGGGAGTGACAAATTCCAAGCTCTGCATGTCATATCAGGAACTGAATGTCTCACAAACTCACATTTTGAAAGCATGTGCATAAAGGAATGGGAGGCATTTGTAGCCAATTTTTTTTGCAGTTTACCACAAAAATACATGTTTTAGTTCTTTCAGTGACATTAATATATCTCTTCTCATTGTAAAAATGGCTGCATGAATTTATATAAGTAACAATTACCTAACATTTTTAATTTCTTGCTTATGAGCCAGGAAATGGTATGTATTATTGTATTAATCTTCCCTCAAGCATCTAATGTTAGGAATTGAGATCATTATTTCAAAGCAAAATAGATCAAAGTTTAAATAGATATGCGGTCCCTATAGTACTGTCTGCTTTCATATATACTCCTGGTCCTTTTGTTCTTTTAATCAGTAACATCAGGCCATATTTCCCAAAAAGCAATGTCAGCTATCTCCCAGGAAGTTTGGCCAATGGAGGCACTAGAAATCTGTCAAAAGTCAGGAGGAAAGGAAAGCAAAGACGCTTCTCCCTCTCCTTTTGTGCCCTGAGCACAAGGTATACTGTATATTTTGTATACCTAGCTGCTGCATTATGAGACAGCCTCAATGTCCACGGTGAGGCTTCATGTCTCAGCAGACACATCCACCTTGATTTGTGCTTTCAGGTTATTGCATAGACTCTAATAACAATAGCTCCTTCCTTTGCCCCACTAAGAGATAATAGAGGCATCTTTTCTTGCTAATATCTTAGTTGCCTCATTTTACATTGCTCAACCTCTCAGCCTCTTTCATCACCTATGAATCTAATTCCATTTGTATAATTCATTTATTTTATTTATGGCTAATATTTTATTTCCTTTGGTTGAACTCATTTAAGCAGCAGCTTTCCAAACTTTCATACCTTTTTAGAACTATAGATAAAATATAGACCCAAATCCAATTCCTAATTCTCCCAATCTCTGGTGCCTCTTATGTGAAATATTTACGTTTCATATAAAATGAAACTTCTAGAAAAAGATTGATGTTCCCAGAAAGATTAGAGCAGATACTGCCTCTAAAAAATGAGAACAATGTCATTTGAAATAGAAATAAATATCAATGCAATACAACTGTTTGAAGACAAATGCAAAGAAAAGCACCCATGAAGTAAAACAAAAAGTCAAAGACATGGATACTTGGAGATAAAACGTTTATGGTTTAGCTGGAAAGAAGATTTTAAAAACAATGTAATATACTTACATCTTCTTGTAATGGTGGAGTGATTTGGGTAAATTGCCTTGCCCACAAGTAACATTTATAAAACATGGACAAAATGCTAATAACAACAAACTTTTTAGAAAGTGACTAAAAGTGGGAAGCAACTGGAGAAATATATCATTTGTACCAAAGAGATTTGATAGTTGTGGCTTCCTTTTTTGCATAAGATTATTACTTAATCGGAACATGCTGTTTGTATGGTAAAAAGTCATAGTCTTACTAGCTTGAGGTGTACAGAAAATAGGAGCTAGGAGAACAGATGAAAGCTGAAATGAGAAAAATCTGGAACAGAAGGAAATACATAGGAGATGTGCACAAATAACCTATACATAAACCCTGACCTCTATGCGTGAGAGTTCCTCGGAGAGCCACAAGACCCAGTGAACAAACAGAAGCTGAAATCTGAAATAATTGAACAGATTTCAGCTGGTGTTCATTGATAGAGAGAGAGAGAGGGAGAATGAGAGAAAGGGAGAGGGCACTGTATTTGTAGGATCCACCCAAGTGAACTGCTTGCTGAATGGTGGGCATGAGTTTGGAAGATACTTCGGGGGAATATAGTAGAATCTAGGGGAAATAACATATTATTCACAGTGTTGTACAAAAAACTAAAAGTCACTAACCAGAGAGAGAAAATGTAAAATATGACCCATGCCTAAGGAAAGAAAAAGAATTGACACAGTCATTGAGATGAGCTAGAAGATGCACTAACCTTAAGGCAGCTGCTGTAAATATTTTCAAGTATTAAACAAAAATATACTTTAACAAATAGATGAAAAATTAACTACCTCATGAACTATAGACACTAGAAGTTAAACCAAATACAAATTCTAGAGCTGAAAAGTACAATAAATAAGATAAAAAGCACACTAGATAGGCTTGTTGATGGGATACAATAGAATGTAAAACTGTTTTACAGGTGACTTAAAGATAATCAGTAGAAATAACACAGTTACAAGAACAAAGACAAACGGATGAGAAAAAAATAAGCAAAGCCTGAGAGGCTTATGTAACAATATCAATCAGTTCAACATAATAGTAATCTTATCATCAAAAGTAGTTGGCAGGGAGGAGCTGGAAAACAAAATAAAGAAAGAATGGCCAAGACATTCCAAATTTAGAAAAAAAACATTTATCTTTCAGATCCAAGAAGCATAGCAAATGCCACTGATGATAAATACAAAGAGAACTACAGCTAGCCACATCATATTCAAACTGTGGAAAGATAATGTTAAGCAGAAACTGTGAAGGCTCACATTACAAAAAGGGGAATATAGATACAAGTAACAATTGATTTCTCACTAGAAGCAATGGAAGACACAAGAAAATTGAATGGAGTCTGTTATGTGCTGAAAAAGACTGTTTACATCAAATACCGTATCTAGCAAAATTATTTTTGCTAGATGAAACAGTGATGAAATAAAGGCACTTTCAGGTAAAGAATAACTGAGAAAATGGGTTGCCCATAACCTTCACTAAAATAAATGCTTACAGGAAGTTCAAGCTGAAGGAAATGACACAGAGGCTAACTCAGATTTGCAGGAATCAATGACAAGAAACAGACAACAGACATGGTAAATGTGGGAAAATGTACAAGATTATGTCTATATGTTATTTACTTTATGCTCTTATTTTTGTTATTGGAATGTTATAACACTGATTATAAAGAATATAATTCACTTAGGTATGCTATATGTGATAATAACATAAATGGCACAAAAGTGTTGAGGTGCAACTGCACTGTTTCAGGTTTCCAAATTCTACATGATATAGTCCAATATTCACTCAAAAGGGATTCTAATTAAATTTAAAAGAAAAACCTCTAAAATTAATGCAAAGGGTTATAGTTAAAGGACAAAAAGGCCTTAAAATTTAATACTGAAAATATTTTAATTTAGCAGAGAGCATAGAAAAGATTTAAACAAATGGATGAGAAAAATAGAAAATAAATAGTAAAACAGTTGACATAAATTTATATAGACATATATGAGTACTCCAATGGAAAATAAGTTTGTTAGACTTAATAAAACCAAAATATCCAACAATATATCTATTGAGATGCACTTTAAAAAATCATAAGTAGACTGAGATTAAATTATCAGTGAGCAAAACAAGCAAACAAACAAAAAAAGGCAGAGCAGCAATATTAATATCAGAAAGCCTAGATTTCAAGAAAAGATATATTACTACATGTGAAGGACAGTTTGTAATAACAAAAGCTGCAGTACATGAGGAAGATATAAAAATTTAAATGTGTATCTTCCTGAAATCAAAATCATCTCAGTAAATGTGGCAAAAGCTTATTACAAATTTAGCATTCATTCAAGATGAAAATCTCTCAATATAAAAGGAATGAAAGGAAATTTCTTAACCTAATAAAGGTCATCTGGAAAGATATCACTAGCATCATATTTATTGATGAAAGAGTAGATTATTTCCACCAAGATTGAAAAATATTCAAGAACTCTTACTTCACCACTTCAATTCACCTTTGTACTAGAAATCCTATACAGTACTGAGAAAAATAAGTAAAAGGCATATAGATTTTAAAGGAAAAAGTAAAACTATTTATTCACAGATGACATGCTCATGGATAGAGAAAATAATGAGGAATATGTCTTGGAGTAAAGTAGTAAAGTTAGCATGATTGCAAAGTATAAGGTCAATATACAGTAATCAATGATGTATTTAGGTACTAAGAGTCGAAATTTGAAATTGAAATTGTTTAAGTTCCATTTATAATAGCATGATAAAATATAAAATATTTAGAGATAAATTTAACAAATATGCAATACATCTGCATGAGAGTTATAAAATATTGCTGAGAGAAATCCAACACACCTCAGTAAATATATTTAATGCAAACTCAGTCATAATCTCAGCAGGAATTTTTATAGAACTTGGCAACCTAATTCTAAACTCATATGCAAATTCAAAGAACCTTAAATAACCAAGGTATGATATGTAATGTTTATACATATTTTTGGAGTACATATATTGATACAATGTGTAATGATTGAATTAGGGTAATTGGAGTATCTGTCACCTCAAACATTTAGTTTTATCTTTGTGTTGGGAACATTACACTTCTCCTCTACTAGCTATTTTGAAATATACAATAAATTATTGTTAAGTGTAATTTTCCTACTGTACTATCTATCTAAGTGTAGTTTTGTACCCATTAACTAACTTCTCTTCATCCTCCCCGACCCACCAACTTCCTTTTCCAGCCTCTGGTAACCACCATTCTACTCTCTCTCTCCATGAGATCCACTTTATTAGCTCCCACATATGAGTGAGAAATTATGATTTCTGTACCTGGTTTCTTTTACTTAACATAATAACCTCCAGTTCCATCCATTTTGCTACAAGTGACAGGATGTTATTTTTTTATGTCTGAATAATATTCTATTGTGTATATGTGCCATATTATCTTTATCCGTTAATCCATTGCTTGACATTTGGTTTGATTTGAGATCTTGGCTATCCTGAGTAGTAGTGCTGCAATAGACATTGGAGTGCAGACATCTCTTTGATATACTGACTTCCTTTCGTGTAACCATATACCAAGGAGTGGAACTACTGTATTATATCTTAGTTTGACTTTTAGTTTTTTGATGAACCTTCCTACTATTGAGAAGCACTTTAAAAACATCATATGAAGACTGAGAGTAAATTATCAGTGAGCAAAAAATAAAAAGTAGAGTGGCAATATTAACATCAGAAAGCCTAGTAAGTTCATTTGAAACAAGTTCAATGAAACAAGGGGTTCTTTCAACTAAAAATAAATAACCTAACCTTGGAGAAATGTGTAAACTCTTTGTGAGTACAGTCTTTTTCTCTCAGCTCAAAACATGTTATCTCAGTTCAAAATAGTTCAAAAAGTGTTTTAAAATACATAAGAATATGGTTATAACGTTACTGCAAGGAAGCTGAAACAACTGTAAGGAAGTTGAAGACAAGCAACCCAACACAAGAATGGCCAAAAAGCTTCACAGAGGAATAGGTTACCAACGTATACATAAAAAGTTGCTAAATATCATTACTTGTGAGGAAAATGCGAACTAAAACCACAAGTTACTGATATAATCTCATTCAAATGCTAGAATTAAAAACAACAGGCCCAGTGAGGTGGCTCATGCCTGCAATTGCAATACTTTGAGAGGATGAGGCAGGAAGATCACTTGAGCCCAGGAATTTGAGACCAGCCTGGGCAATATAGTGAGATCCTATCTCTACAAAAAATAAAATCAAGTAAAAATTAGCCAGGCATGCTGGCATGTGCATAGTTCCAACTATTTGGGAGTCTGAGGTGGCAGGATCACTTGAGCCTGGAAAGTTGAGGCTGCAGGGAGCTGCGATGGCTCTACTGCACTCCAGCCTCGGCAACAGAGCAAGACCCTGTCTCAAAACAAAGCTAAAGTCACATACATTGAAATTCATAAATTTCAAAAAACATACAAACAAACAAAACAAACAAAAAACAAACAAAAACATACAAACCTTAACAGCACCAAAAGTTGGAGAGGATGTGTAGGAACCACACACTTTTATATTACTGGTGGGAATACCGATGATCTAACTATTTTAGGGAAAGTTTGAAGTTTCTTGTGTTGTTACACAGTCACAGTAGTTTCACTCCAACTTTCCGAGGAGATATTTAAACATATATCCATAGCATGACTACAACAAGAACATTCACAGCACCTTTATTCACAATAACACCAAACAAGAAATACTAATACCCATTAACAAAAGAATGGATGTACAGTTTGCATTGTTTTTATGTAAAGAAATAATACCTGTTAATAAAAAGTAACAAACTAGTAAATTCCCAACAATAAGGATTAAACTTACAGGCAAACCAAACACAAAAGGCTACACTATGTATGATTCCATTAATGGGAAGACTAAACAGTTAGGACTTATACATTTCATTGTATTGAAAGTTTACTTCAAAAACCCTATATGTGCACAATAGTGTAGAATTACATTTCAATAACCAATACAAACACCTTGCTAAGAAAATATCAACATTACCGAATTCCAATTATAACACTTGAATATGATAAGAAAAACAAAGACTTTAAAATTTTGTCAATTATTAATCCCCAAAAGGTGCCAGCCCAAACTGATTCATAAGCAATTTATATCCGTTGTTAAAAATATTTTGTTATCCCATATTGCATAGACTTTGCTAGAACAGGGAAAATGATTAAAAAGTTCGCATACACATTTTACAAGACCTGTACAACTTCAATGCCAAAACTGAAATGAAATAGAAGAAATATAAGCTAAAGTCACATATATTGAAATTCATAAATTTCAAAAAAAATCAGAGGCCTTCATGATCTGAGTCTAAATGAGGAAATGCTATTAATTTGCAATGCTTTTAAAACAAAATGGCCAACATTTTAGAGAAGATTGTAAAGGAAGGTTTATTTAGGTTTAAATTTGACAAAACACAATTAAAATTATGAACATAATTTAATGTCATATTTAACAAAATTCAGGTTATGACTGCTCTGTTGCCATTATTAAGCATATTAAGCATTAGCACTCCAAGATATTCATTATTGCTGTTATTATTGTTGTTTTCCTAAAGCCGTGACATGCCAGAATTCTGCTGCTTTCTCTTTACTCAACATTTGCATGCTGCAAATTATCATGTGGGCAAGGCATTTTTACAAAACAGTTTTGAGAGTTTCATCACTTTCCTCAATAACCTTTTAATCTTTTCACATTTAAGTATACATCTTACCTTAGTTATTTTTTGTCTTCGATTTTCTTACCTGGTTGAAATATGAAACTGTGTTTTAAATTTTTTTGTGATATGCCTGAACATCCTGTCTAAATTCACTCCTCTTCCTACCTTCATGCTCTGTTCTCCTACTCTGCTTTGTATTTGGCCTTGTAGTTTCTTGTCATATTTGTCACTAACCGGCACTTTATTTTTGTATAATTTGTTTATCTGTGTCTTCTAATAGAACGTAGTATCTATAACATGTAGAGATTTTATTCATTTGGTTTCACAGTTATATCCCAAACAAATAAAATCATTCCTGACACACAGTAGTTGATTCATTATTTATTGAATGAATTACTTGTCCCTTCAACCATGAATTTTACTAACTCCTAAATTTCTACATCTTCTGTGATATCTATGATTTTATTGTACAATCTGTTTATATTATATTTGTCAAATAACTAGAATTTCTGACAATCAGAGAGACTTAACGTTTATAGCATGAGCTGTGATAGACACCGAGTGTTAAACAGGGAGGGACATTTGAGTGGAGATCAATATAATTTACCAGATAAATAAAATTTTATTTTGGTCCTTTCTAGAAAACTTGCAATGCCAACTCACATTATGAATACTTAGATACTGGGGATCCTTGCATTAATAATACAATCTAGCAATATATCAAAAATATTAAGCCCAAACTAAAAGACTTTAATTGTAAAAATTCAAAGATAATTCAATATTATAAAATGTATCAATGTATTTTATCTTTTTAAATATTATAGAAGAAAAACAAAGTAAGCCTATCTAACTGGACATTCAAAAAAGTATGTCCAAGTAAATGAATAAATCTTCTCAGTTCAAGGACAACAAAAATCAATATTGTAAAGACCTACTTCCTCCCCAAGGGGTTCTATACATTCAAGGCAGTGCTATTCAAATCCCTACAGGAGTTTTTATAGAGTTTGACTAAGTATTTCTAAAATTTGAGAAAGAGAAAATTAGTATTGAAAGGAAGATGATATTGATATAAATTACAAACTGGCCGTTAGAACAGAAGAGAGTCCATGTGCATTTGAAAATTTGGTTAATGATAAAGTTGACATTTCAGAGGGAGACAATGGCTATACAGCCCTGAGTTGTGCAGTCCATATTAAGGTCCCTGTGAATAGTGACCCTTAGTGAGGTGGGCCATACATGACCTGCAAGGTCACGCAGGGAAGCTGGCTTTTATATCCTTAGAAAAACAGTAAACCAGCCAATATATAATTTGTGAACATTAAGCCATATCTTTGGAGAACAAATGAAATTGATTGAAACTTTATATGTTGCCCAAATCAATAAAAGATGGATCAAAGCACTCAGTCTTAAATAAGGACTTCAAAAAATGTTTAAAAATACATAAGAATATGGTTATAATGTTACTGTAAGGAAGCTGTCTTCAAAAGGACACCAAAAATCAAAATCAATAAAGAAAAGATTTGAAAAATTCAAGTGAATCACCCTTACCTTCATTAATTGAGAAAATGATATTATGAACACATATTAAAAGACACACAAAATGCTGAGAAAAATATATGCTGGGATATATTAAATTGTCGAAAATATGTACAGAACGTCTTCAAATATGTTTGAAAAACATACAACTTTAAAAAGTCCCACAATTTAAACATGCTTTAAAGAAGGGAAAATATGACTTGTAAAGTGCAAAAAAAAAAAAAAAAAAAGATACTTAACAAAACTACTAATCAAGAACCTTTAAATTATGATTAATTTTTAAACATAAAGTAGATTGGTATTTTTTTAAAAATTAATGATGTCAGTTCTGGACAAGTTGATAAAACACCTATATATCTATACTTGCTTATAAAATAATAGTGGATTTGAAATTTGATAAAGCATCATTTTATATTTTTACGAAAAGTGCAAGATTTAAATTAGCTATCATGAATCCATATTGAAAACAAAAACAAAACTGTAGAATGTGAATTATAGCTCTGTGTGCTACCCAGAAAAAATTTCAAATCTTAATGTACTTCAAAGCAAATATTATACAATTAAAATGAAATACATTGATCCATAATTATTTTATGTATATTCATTCTTTAGTTTGGTAGGTGAAGGTATACAAGATATACAAGAGAGGAACTTATATCTATACCATTAAAGTGCTTTATATGAAAATGTATTCTCAAGCAACTTATGTAATTTAAAATAGACAGTCCTCTGCTTAACAATGGTTCTGCTTACGATGTTTTTGTATTTTCAGATGGTGCAAAAGCGATATGCATTCAATAGAAACGGTACTTTGAATACCCATACAGCCATTGTTTTTCACTTTCAGTAAAGTATTCAATAAATTATTTAAAATATTCAACACTTTATTATAACATAGGCTTTCTGTTAGATGATTTTTCCCCAACGATAGGCTAATGTAAGTGTTCTGGACATGTTTATGATACACTAGGCTAAGCTACGATGTTTGGTAGGTTAGATGTGTTACATGGATTTTCAAATTAGGATATTTTCAATTTTCAATGGTTCAATGGATCATAACCCCATCATAAGTCCAGGAGCATCTACATATAAAACTGTAAAATTAAATTATGTAATTACTGTGTGGAATACCTTTTAAATCAATTTAATTTATTTAACTTAGAGTTTTATTTTATTTTTTGTTTTCTCCAATAAATTACCTTTTAAATACATTTAATTCTTCACTAATATTTTTTCTGCCTTTCAATAGGCAAAGTCTGTGCAGTCAGGCCACCAGCACTGCCTTGGAGCTGGTGTTTCCATTTAATCTGGAATGGAGAGGCCTGGGCTAGTCTCCTCTTCCTGCCAGTGTCCTAACAATGGTGCTCCCGCCCTCATGGCTTTGCACAGTGCACTGTGCCATCTGGTACTAAGAAGAAGGCTTGTGAATTAACTATCTATTGTAAGAACCGTACTTCGAATCATTTTGAAAAATTGCTTTTGGAAGATTGATTCGAGCACTTCTAAACTGTGCATATTTTGTGTTTAAAAGAAACTGCACATTTGCCATTTTGCACTTTCTCACATGTTACCTTCAAGTACCTATGAAACTCATTTTAGAATCTGCCTTTTACATTGCCATGTGGTTCCTGACATGAAATAAAATATTAATGTCTTATCTCTTATGCTGTAAATAATTGATGTTGTTGTCCCATGTACTCTAAGTGATATAAGCCTTCAACAATGGCTGTTCTTTAATTCAAGCCATGTCTCTTCTTGCATTTGAGAATATTTCAATGGACAGGAAAGCAAAGAGAAAGTGTGATAAAAGCTATGTGTTTATCTGAATATTCATATTCTGCTGCAGATGTTGTATACCTGGCTGCTGAGTTGCTTGAAACTTAACCATAGTTAGTGTACCCTGTCTAAAACTTGCCACAATTTAATATCAATTTTTTTTCTCAAGTCTCTTGTCCTCAGTAGCATAACTTCAGACAAAATGTACCTATTTTCCAGAATGAGGATCCTGGCTAAACCAATTCTTTTCTCTCAGGTTAAATATACGATCTCTCAACAGTGCCTTATTTTGCTTGTTTTCATACATTTAATGTCTGGCCTGCAGTATGAGAAATAGAAGAAGAGGAAAGAGGCCAGAGCAGCAAAGACCAGAGAGGGGAGAGAGAGAAACCACAAAACATATTTTTGCAACAAAATTCTAAATAAATGTTAACTGTCAAGAAAACTTAACTGTGAAGATTTTAGCCACTATTTAAAGAATTTCAAAAGATCAATGAAAAGCTAACACTATTGCATTGCTTGCTCCACAGCCATCTACTCACTGCATACATCCTCATGTCTCTACCCAGCACTGCACGCTCAGACACAGGTACCAGCTCCCACTGACACAATTACATTGCACACTTACATGCCACAAACACTCTCAGCACAGACACATTTCTCTTTACTCATCATCAACGCATATGTATGTATCTGCAGACTCACTGACCCTCATTTATATTCCCGCAAACACTCACATACACACACACCCCATACCGCCTATTGTTTTGAATCAACTGTGACTCCAATAGTCCTGCAGAATTTTATCAGGCAAAGGCCAAAGGAAAGACTGCAGTATGAACTTGACAAAGGATGACAGAATGAAAAGAATAAGTAGAAGCTTTTCTTGCTTTCAGTTTTTCTCATCTCCCGATCATTCCCCAGCCTGTTATCTAGATGTAATGGCAGTGCAGAGAGCGTTTCCATCAGGTTTAATTGTGTGGCCATGTATGTCTTCTCAACCCTTGTGAGAAAAGGAAGCATTCTTAGCTCTGAGCTGTTGCTGTTCACATTCTTGAGTCTGTAATGTCAGAGGCCAATTAAGAAGCTACAGGCTCTGGAAGCCAAGTTGGCACTCTTAATCACAGCACTGCACTGTTTTTCAAGCAAAACTACTTCTACCACATACTTCTTTCTCAAAGCTTACCTTGACTCACAATTTAGTTTCCTGGGACTCAATAACATTTATTGTTTCTGTGGCAGTCCTAAAATTTACCACTGTTTTTTTCCCCCCTTTTGCAGAGGAATCTTCAGCTTTGATTTGAATTACCAGATAAAATATAACACACATCTAAATTTGAATTCTAAATAAATAATAATATTTATGTAGTATAAGTATAGCTCCCAAAATAAGTGGAACAAGCTTATTCTAAACATAGTTATTTATTTTAAATTCAAATTTAATTGAGCAGAGTGCATTTTTATTTGCTAAGTCTCACAACCTTAACTCTGAATAAGAAATGAGATAAGTTAATAATAAAATAATAATTAAAATTGACACTAATTTGAAAAGGCAAAAAGGAGTCAAAAAGAAAAAGATTAATCTACAATTAGTATTAAAATGGGAAGCATATCTAGCTCCCAGATCTTGGTTTCTAATACCATTCTCCAATCAAAGGAAACAGAGCTCCTTGGAGAAATGACTTACTCTATGACAGGGGCATAAAAAAATACAAGATAAGCCAGTAACATCTTGTAGTACTCAAGAGTAAAAAGTGTTAAAACAAAAAACAAATAGAAACCAAAACCCACGATGAAGAGAAATTTCAAAAGGACACAAAATGCAATTAAAGAGCTCCCAGTGGTCAAATCCGGAACAATTTGAGCTACAAGGTAAATGAATTAGTTTTATGTTATAATGTGAGGTATAAAATAAATATCCATAAATACTGATATAAATATATGAATGAATGGATGAATGAATGAATACATAATAAAAGACAAATTGTACATGTAGAAGTCCAAATAATTTATATAGATGCTACACCCACAAAGGGATAGAAAATAACTCCACATGCCTTAAGCATAGGTGGCACATAGTGACTTCCTTCCAAATAATATAGTATTATTACAAGATAGAAAATAAACAGTAACTTTGCAGTGAAGGAGCCTGTAAACTTATTCAGCCAGGTGATCAAGGTCAACAATAGTGATACACTATGTTCATAGCACGCACACTTGACATGATCTGAAGAGAATGGCATTATCTTAATAGAGGGTTATTCTACAAAATACTGACTGGTCCTCCTCAAAGCTCATAAGGTCATTTAAAACAAGAAAAATATGGGAAGCTGTAATAATAGCCCAGAGGAGCCTAAGGAGGTATGAAAACTAAACGTAATGTGACATCATGGTTGGGATCCTAAACAGGAAAAGAACATTAGAGGGGAAAAAAGCCAAGGAACTCTGAATATACTATGGACTTAATATAAAAATAAGATATCAATATTGGTGATTGTAACACTATCATTGATTATAGCTAGCATACCAAATATAGTAAATATGTCATACATAGAGGAAACTGGGTGTAGGGTTTATGGGTACTCTCTGTATAATCTTCATAATTTTTGTGTAAACTACTTTAAAAATTAAAGTTTACTAAAACGTTAAATTGCTACTAGGCAGTCAAGAAAGACCTAACAACAAATCTCTTCCACCCAAAAAAGGCTTTTTAGAATAATTGAAAAAGTCACCCTAACAACACTCAATCTGTTTGAGAGGGAGCTTTGCATGGGATTCTGTCAATGACAAGGAAGGAAGGAAATTGCTGATCTGCACTTACTAACACTAGGGCTTTGACCTGTCAAAATGGGAAGAGGAATGAGCGATATCCTCCATGCTCTGCCTCTGCCCTATGTCTTGAACAAATATGGTATGGATCATGGATGAGTTTCAGTAATTGTGATATAATTATGGCCAGGGAACAGGAAATGTCAAAACAATAACCTCCTTTTAATGGAGTTTCAGTAAAGGTTAAACATAGAAAGACCAACAAAGAAGAATCAAAGTGCTTCTTTCTTGAAAGATGCACAAATCCTCAAATCATAATGTAGAGCTTTCATAAAGCCTGATTTGTGTGATACATTGTATGCTTCTGATCTGACCACCCGTTTCTCCTATCAGTCTAAGGCATGTGAATTTTCTCATCCTCTTGGTCATCAGATGAAGAAAGGAAGTAGAGAAGGAAATGAACGCAAAATCATTATGCTTCAGAGACACTGAAGTCTTAGCTCAACCAGCTATGTGGCTGCTGAGAACTAGGAAGGTCCTGAGAAGTGGTGGAGACAGAGGCAGAGTGTCTACACTTGCTCTTTAAGACCCAGTAGCCCAACCTACCACTAAATACAATCCAGTGAGTGTTTCAGACTTAGACTAATCCAATCAGAAACTTCTCCCCTGGAAGTGACCTATGAGGAAGTGGGCAGAAGTTGGCCTAAGATGGAGAGAGCTTAGAAATTCTCTTCCTATCATAAATGGAGAGAAAAAGACTGTACTCACAAAGAGTTTACACATTTCTCCGAGGCTAGATCATTTATTTTTAGTTGAAAGAACCCCTTGTTTCTATATTAGATAACTCTAGGATCTCAGAAATAGAAAGAATTCTGAGTACCTCCGCTGGGTGAGGCAATGAACTATATCTGGGTCATAGATTTTTGAAATGGGAAGAGTCACAAGTCAGTACATGGAGAGAGGTGGAATCAATCAAAACAGACATTGCACTTTCAATGATGTATCTGTTTGATAATGCAAACGTATCTGATAGATTCAATCAAAACAAACATTTTGGCAATGTGTCCACTTATGAGAAGGCACAGAGTAAATAACAGTAATGCTGTGTTACGACAAGTCTTATTATTTATGGAACATTGGGTGAATATGTTCTAACCTTGTTGTTCCCATATATCGGGCATACAATCATTTTACTCTTTTGATCCTTATTTACATAAGGAGCAGGCCATATTTGTTGACACCTTTTAGCTCTAAATAAAGTATTCCATGAGACACTTAAACTTTACAATTGTATGGATCAAAGTACCAAATGTTTTTTAGAGTATTAGATCCAATATAAATGGAAACAGAAAGGATTGCTGGATCACTTAATGTAACTCAAGTACAAAATAGAGTACACTGTGGAACATCACATAATACTCATTGAGGGATGGATATTAGTGTACCAGCTCACCAGAGGTCCATAAGAATATAACCAGCCTGCCTCTGAGATCGTGTTACTCAGCATGCTTCTGGCTGCAAGTAAGATAATAACTGAATAAATGCGCCTTAAGCAACACAGGTTAATATTATTATTTTTTTTGTCAGACAGAGAGATGTCCAGATACTTGGCTCACAACTCAAAAGTGTCACGAAGTTCCCAGTCATTCCAATTCTTTTTTTTTTTTTTAATTACCTCCTTTGTCTCACAGCAATGTCTCACCACATGGTTGTAAGATGGCTGTGGCAGTTCCACAAATTAGATCGTCATACAATAATGCCTGTAAGAGGAAGATAGGAACACACTCTCCTCTGGCACCTCTTTTAATTGGGAAGAAACATATTGCCCAGAAGCCCCCACCCTGTTCTAGGAGACTTCTCATGTGTCTCTAATTGGTCAGTAGCTAGTACCCAATAAACAAAGAGGGAATAAGAAAATTAGACTATGACTACTTTGCAAATGAATTAATGGACCTAGCTAATAATCATTAATATCTGTGTGAACATCACTGAAAGACAAGCAGTTAGATATCCTATACCTCCTGCCAGATGAAGGGGTCTTGCTAAAGAGATTACAATTGATCATGCGTCTAGATTTAATTACCAATTTTTATAGAATGCATAGAACAGTGAAACATGATAAACTGCACAACAAGAATGCAATCAGTAAAATCTGTATTCTGGAAAAGCTTATCACAGAAATAACCAAATGTCTTTGGCAAAAAAACATACAAAAATCAAAATTAAAGAGACAGGAGAAGAAATCTATAGACTAAAATATACCTATGTGATACAACAACAACAAAAATGTGTGAAATTTATTTGAATTCTGATTAAAACAATCAACCCTTGAGGTTTTTTTAAAAAGCATTTTTGTCAATTTTAGACTTTCTTTTAGGGATCATTTCTGCAAGCAAGAAAAGTGGGGCAATAATAAAGTTTGCCCGGAGTCTAATGATCCATCTTACTGAAATGGCCTAGAAAATGTCTATGTTGCCATACAATAAGAAAAGTTATTTCCAAACAGACATATTTTAAGGTTAAATGATATTTTCACAGACGCTGTTTATTTGCTTCCTGTGTTCCATTTCCTACTGGGATTCATTTCAGCTAAGACAACTGTTATAGAAGTATTTTTGGTCCAGAGCTATTCAAGGAAGTGTTCAGCATCTCTTGAGAGAGTTCGTTCTCAAGAGGCAGGCAGCACAAACTTTATGAGTCTCACAGGCACAAAATGGAATAATGCACCTTCATCTTTGGAATTTACTCAGACCCTTCCATGTTGGCTGAGTTGAGCTATTTCACTAATTAATAACGGATGATCTAGATAGCATTTCATATGTTATAAAGCCTTTCACAAACTTTTTTTTTTCCAATCTGAACTCCTCAAACACTTTATAAAGGAGGTGATTGAGAAGACTAGAGCATTATAACCAACTGAACACTTTCTAGATTCTAGGCAATTTGTTAATATTTATTTTCTCAATTTGTAAACAAATTGAGAAAAAAAAGCTAATAGCTTTCCCTTCATTTTACCGATTGGGCAAATTGAAATTCTAAGCGATAATGAGAATAGACCAAAGCCTTGCGATAATTAAGTGGTCAGTCTCAAAGGATAAAATGTGATGCGCAGATGCTGAGTTAGGTGCCTAAAATGTGATATGCAGATGCTGAGTTAGGTGCCTTATACATTATGTGAATATGAATCAAGTGATATAGGGCTCAGTACTGTATCAAGATAACAATACGTGAAATTGTAGGAGTGAACTTCATTTATAGTGAAACAAAGGAGTAAAATAAAGTACATGATCTTTTTAATAATCAGAAGTGAATTCACCTTCCACTGCCAGGTAGCTGTGCACAGTGAGCAAGTCATCTTTGTTAAGACCTAATTTCCCTATTGTAAAATGTGCGTATTTATATCTTCCAAGTGTGGCTAGATATACACTCTGCCCTTTGGCCTCTATACTTTGTGCTGCCTAACATCTACCTTACTGACTTATTTCTTTTTGTAAACTGGGAGCTGCATGACGGCAAGTGCTACATCATAACAAGTATTGGATTCTTGCTCCTTGTGCAACTCAGACACATGCTTAACAACTGTCCAAAAATATTTAGGTAATGTAAGACAGAATTTCTATCTAATTTTTCACAAATCAAAATCTCTCTTACCTTTAGATTTTTCGTATAGAGATAACAGTAATAAAATATATACAAAAATATGTTAGCAACAAATAATAGCAATATTAGGTAATAATTACAAAATAATTTTTGTACATAAAGCTAGTCCTTGAAAGTGCAACTAGAAGACTCCAATAGCAGCAAGCCTTTTCTAGAATATTCCCTTAACATACCCATTACATCCACTAGATTCTATTCAATTCAACCCTGACTTACATGTTTAGTCTCTCAACATTATGCATGATGTTAGCTGTGTGTTTACTGTAGGTACTCGTTTTCGGATTGAAGAAGAACTCTTTTATTTTTACTTTCAAGAGTTTTTACTGGGAATTGACATTAGATTGTATCCAATGTGTTTTCTACTTTCCTGAAATGATTACATGCTATTTTTTTTTCTTAGTTTGCTAAGTGTCATATGTTCAATTATAATAATTAGATTTGGAATGTTTAATGTACCTAGCACACATGTTTGGGATCAAATGCACTTGGGGTTATGAGGCATTATATTGTCTCATATTGGTGAATTCTATATTGGTGAATTCTATTTCCTAAAATTTAGTTTTAAAATTTCATCAATATTCATGAAAAATATTTGCATATTCTCTTTTTATTCACAGTGTCTTTTTCTGCTTTTGTTTTAGAATAATTCTGATTTCATAGAGTGAGTTTGGAAATATTCCCTCCTCTTCAATTTTCTGAAAGAGTTTGTGTAGAATTAGTATTTTTTTTAATGTTTACTAGCACACAACAATGAAATCCTGTGAGCTAGGAATTTTTTCTGTGGGAAGGATTGTGACTTTAGGGTCAGTCATATTATCATTTGTTCTTTAATGAGTTTTTATAGTTTGTGTCTCTCAAAAATATGTCTATATCCTCTAATCATTTATTGACAGAAAATTGTTGGTAATATTACCATACCAGTCTTATGATATATGTAGACTGTGTAGTTACATTGCCTCTCTGGTTTCTAATATTAGTCATTTACGGTCTTCCTTTATTTTTTCCTGATCATTGCCGTTAAAGTTATATCATTTGTATTTATTTACTTATATACAAAAATACCTTTTGACTTGCTTTTATTTATTCACTTTGTATTTTATGTTTTATTGATTTCTGATATGCTATTTAGTATTCCCTCTCTTCTTTTAACTTTCATATTCATTTATGCTTATTTTATTAGTTTATGAGGAAGCTGAGATCATTGATTAGGTATTTCTTCCTTTCTAGCATAGTTATAATTCTTTCTCTATATACTCTTTCAGCCGCATCTCACAAATTTTATTTTTTTTAAATTTTTGATTCCATTCAAAATACTTTCTATTTTTTCTTTTAATTTTCCATTGACCCATGGATATTTTTCAAAATTTATTTAAATTTCAAATGTTTAGAATATTTACAGGAATATTTTCAGCTTATTGATTTCCAATTTAGTTCTGTTGTGGCCAGAAAACATATTTCATTTAATTTGAATCATTTTACATTTATAAATACATTTTATAACTGATAAAACAGCATTTCTTGGTGTATATATATATATACATAAACACATAGTTTTTTATTTTTATTTTAGATTCAGGGGTATATATGCAGGTTTATTATATCAGTCAATTGCATGTCACAGGGGATTGGTGTACAGATTATTTCATCACCCAGGTAATAAGCCTAATATTTGATAGGCAGCTTTTTAATCCTCACCCTCCTCCCACCTCCCACCCTCAAGTAGGCTCTTATGTGTTCCCTTCTTTGTGTTCATATGTATTCAGTGTTTAGTTCCTATTTATAAATAAGAACATGTGGTATTTAGTTTTCTGTTCCTGAGTTAGTTGGCTTAGGATAATGGCCTCGAGCTCCATCCATGTTGCTGCAAATGGCATGCTTTCATGATTTTTATGGCTGCATAGTATTCCATAGGTGTATATCACATTTTCTTTACCTAGTCTGCCTTTGATGGGCATTTAGGTTGATTCCATGTCTTTTCTTTTGTGAATAGTGCTGTGACAAACATAGATGTGCATGGGTCTTTGTGGTAGAATGATTTATATTCCTTTGGGTATATATCCAACGATGGGATTGCTGTGTCAAATGGCAGTTCTCTTTTAAGTTATTTGAGAAATCACCAAATTCCTTTCCACAAGACTGAAATAATTTACATTTCTACTAGCAGTGCACAAGCATTCCCTTTTCTCCACAATCTCACCAGCATCTGTGTTTTTGTTTTTGTTTTTGTTTTTGTTTGACTTTTGAATCAGTCATTCTGACTGGTGTGAGATGGTATCTCATTGTGGTTTTGGTTTGCACTTCTCTAATGATTAGTGGCATTGAGCATTTTTTCATATGTTGGTTGGCCACATATGTATCTTCTTTTGAAAAATATCTGTTCATGTCCTTTGCTTACTTTTTGATGGGGTTGTTCGTTTTTTGCTTTCAAACTTGTTTAAGCTCGTTATAGATTCTGGGTATTAGACCTTTGTCAGCTGAAGAGTTTGCAAGTATTTTCTCCCATTCTGTAGTTTGCCTGTTTACTCTGTTGATAGCTTCTTTTGCTGTTCAGAAGCTCTTTGGTTTAATTAGGTTCCATTTGTCAATTTTTGTTTTTATTGAAATCACTTTTTGCATCTTTGTCATAAAGTTTTTCCCATGTCTCATGTCCAGAATGATACTTCCTAGGTTACACTTCAGGGTTTTTATAGCTGTTGGTTTTAGATTTAAGTCATTAAACTATCTTGAATTGATTTTTATATATAGTGTAAGGAAGGGATCCAGTTTTAGTCTTCTGCATATGGCTAGACAACTATCCCAACACCATTTATTGATAGGGAGTCCTTTCCCTATCACTTGTTGCTGTTGATTTTGTCAAAGATCAGATGGTTGTAGGTAGGCAACATTATCCCTGGGATCTATATTCTGTTCCATTCTATCTGTGTCTGTTTTTATACCAATGCCACTCTGTTTTGGTTACTGTAGACCTGTAGTATGATTTAAACTCAGGTAATGTGATGCCTCTAGGTTTGTTCTTTTTGCTTAGGAATACCTTGGTTATTCAGGCTTCCTTTGTGGGGGAGGGGTTCATATGAATTTTAAAATAGTTTTTCTTCTAATTATGTGAAGAATGTCATTGGTAGTTTGATAGGAATAGCATGAAACCTGTAAATTTCTTTGCGCAGTACAACCATTTTGGCAATATTGATTCTTCCCAAACATGAATATGACATGCTTGTCCATTTGTTTGTGTCGTCTCTGTTCTCATTGAGCAGCTTTTTGTAATTTTCATAGAGGTCTTTCACCTCTGTGATTAGCTGTATTGCTAGGTATTTTTTGGTGTTGCTATTGTGAATGAGATTGTGTTCTTGATTTGGTTCTCAGCTTGAATATTGTTGGTGTATATAAACGCTACTGAGTTTTGTAGATTGATTTTTTATCCTGAAACTTTGCTGAAGTGGTGTACAAGGAGCTTTTGGACAGAGACTATGTGGTTTTGTAGTTACAGAATTATATTATCTGTAAATAGACATAGTGTACTTTCTTTCTTCCTATTTGGATGCCTTTTATTTATTTATCTTGCCTGATTGCTGTGGCTAGGACCTCCAGTACTGTTTAATAGGAGTGTGAAAGAGGGCATCCTTATCTTGTTCTGGTTTTATACTTGCAAAGCATTTTTACTCTACTTTCTTTCTTTGGAGTGTCTTATAAATTAAATCATATTGATATACATAGTATTGTTCTAGTCTTCTATATCATTAGTGAGTTTCTCACACTTTCTATATCAATTATTGAGAAAGGACCATAAAAATTTCTAACTGTAATTGTTGCTTGGTTATATTTTCTTGCAGTTCTAACAGTTTTTGCTTTATGTATTTTGTTTTGAGTAATACAACCATTTAAATTTGTTGCAGTCACTGGATGTATTGACCCTTTTAATACCATAAAATTATTGCCTTTTTCTTTGGTAGGATTTACTTCTCTTCAAACTAGTTTTTATGATATTAATATCACCTCAACAATTTTCTTTTGATCGTCTTATCGTTTTTATTTTTGTATTTTTAACAGATTTATATATTTACACTGAAAATGTGTTTCTTATAGGTGGTGAATAGCTTGGCCTTGCTTTTTAAAAATTCAATCTGACAATATCTGCCTTTTCACTAAGTGTTTAGATAATTTACATTTTCTATGATTATTGGTATGGACAAGTTTAAGTCAGTATTCTTGTTATTTATTTTCCATCTTGTCCCATATATCCTTTGTTAATCGAATGAAAAAACTGGGGTCTTTTAAAATATATTTTCTGCCCCTCAATTTCTTCAGTCAATCTAGTTTCATGTCTGTTAAGTTTTCTTGAAGTTTTACTATAACTCACTGCTCTTATTGTCATTTTTAAAATTGATTATTCCTTCTAGCCTGCCTTTTAGATAGTTTGAATTTCTGTGCCTTCAAATTCACTAATATTTTCTCCTGCAATGTCTAGTCTTCTGTTAATCCTATGCAGTGTGTATTTCATCTCAGACATTGTAGTCACCTTATATAGAAGTTTGATAATTGATTTAAAAATTTTAAAAAAAGAAGTTTGATTTGGATCATATATATGTGTACACACACAGACACACACACACATACAGACACACACAACACTCCTTAATTCTACTTAACTGTTTGAACATAAGGAATATAGATCTAATTATTTTAATGTCTTTATCTGATAATTCTAACATTCGTGTCATGATTAAGTATGTTTTAACTGAGTTTATCTTCTTCTTATAGGTTGAACTTTCTAACTTGATTTTGAGGGAAGCCTGGTCATATTTTATTAGGTTCCAGATATTCTGGGCATTATCTTGAGAGGTGATAGATACTTTTGTATGTCTACAGATATTCTTGATCTTGGATCTTGGACATAGTCAGTTACCAGAAAGTAGTTTGATTCTGTTTGATCTTAATCACAATATTTCTTATACAATACTACAGCTGTGTTTACTCTAAAGTTAATATCCCACTTTGGTAAGACTCTACTGAGTATTCTGCCCAATATCCATAAATTATGAGATTTTCCTTTCTGTCCTACGGGATCAAGTACTATTCCCAGTCTGGAATTCCCATAGCACCACTCCCATGAATTCTTTCTGTGGTGTTTCTGACAGCATTAGGCTGTGGGATGTTCTGATCAGTGTTGAGCTGAATACATTGAGGAGGATGTTCTTCATATTTCTCAGCTATCCTTCCTTCCAGTACACTGCCCTGTAAATGCCATTCACCTTGATCTCCAACACAAGTCATTGTACTTTCATAGCCCTGCTTGTTTGTAGGTGGCTAGAGACAGAGACAGGGGTCTGGCAAGTTCCAGTTTGTCTTCAAATGTTTGTACTCTAAGTCCAGGGTTCCTTCTCAAATACCAGGCCTACTGACTGAGAGGAAACAACCAAATGTGTTTTTCTAAGCTCAGAGAAGCAATAGCAATGGAAATTTCTACCTTAACCCATGGAAGTTCCACTCCAGAAACTGGATATGTGTAGCTTCCTGCAGTCTTCAATTTGTTCATCCATTCCTGGGCTGCTCAGTAATATTTGAAACTATTTTATGACCTTTAATTTCCCAAGTATTTCCAACAATTGTATATTTAATTTGTATATTAACAATTTGTTTTATGTAACAAAACAGTTTATTATTCAGCTGCTCTGAGTGGGCCCTAAATGTTTGTTATTATTAATAGCTCAGAACTGTTTCCAGTGCAACATAATTTAAATATGAGAATCTGGAATTAGCTCTCCAATTTTATTATATTTAGAGGCCCTGATGTCCATGTTGCCAGTGATAAAGAGACATTGATAGTTCATAGCATATAAAATTCAATATAGACTTTGGAATTAGGGTCAGAATATTATGCTTCACTGTTTAGATATGTGAAGTATGAGAGAATGGTTACATAAATTATCTCCTCTGAAATGACCAAGTGCTTGTAGAAGGCAAGCTTTTGGTTGGTCAAGGATTTGCCACCATGGAATATTTTAGGCAGAATAAGTTAACAATAATGGAGTTATTAATGGCTTCTTGGTTGCAGAATACCTTGGAGTAAGTAAGTGTTTAGCTCAGCTATTTAAATTTCAACTTCAGCACCTGATTTAGAGACCAAAGAGTTTCTAGGGCTTCCCTGAAGAAAACTTTGTCTCTTATAACCACAGGAATCAGATTTTCTGAACCCAAAACCCAAAGTCCTATCTTTTGGATGAGTGGCAGCTGAATTACAACAGATTGAATTCACAACATCATATATCAAAGTGAGGGAATTGTTTGCAAAAAAAAAAAAGTACAAAACCCCCTAAGTCAACATGGACAGATTCTGAAGACATTTTAACCTTAAATTTTACTAAACCTCTTTACCAATGGAAATAAGCACTTTTTCTTGTTTTATGAGTTTAATCTCTTCTTGCCTAAAGAAACCTGTAATAGCTTCCTCCGAGATAGAAGTCTGGCAGGGTATTGCTAATTCTCCACAGCACCTGCTCCTGTCACTCCTCACTTCTCATTTCTCAATTCTAGATCTACCCCAGAGGGTGAGGTACAAAATCTGAGAGACACTCACAGCAAAAGCAGTACATGATCTTGTTAGTATATATTGAAAGATAAGAAGGATCATATAGGAGAATGAATTCTAAATGTGTTGTGTCAGGAGCAAGGAGTAGAATATTGATTTGGCTAATTGATTGATACAGGAGCACTGAGCAGGATTACTGGATCTCAGGTGTTCATTTGAGTACTGGGAGTGTCTCTTAGAGTTGGCTTATTTCCTTTCTGAACTAAAACCTAAACCCTAAGTTGGTCCACACAAAATAAAATTCAAATGTCAGCACTTTCTTGCTCGCTGTATAGAAAGGTATCTAAAGGTTTGGGAAATTAGAAGCAAGAATAGATTTATTATAATTGGGCTGTTTACCCCTACTTTAGCTATAAAGCCAAGGAGGACACAGCCAGCTTACTTCATTAGTATGCCTTTCAAACTCTTCACAAGGACTGTAGAGAGACATCATTATAAGATTTTAAAAATGTATCTCCATTAATTTATTTTTTCTTGGAAATAAATAGGAAGTTCTAAACCAGATTCAGTCCATTATTTAATTATGGAATGTTTACCTTGTGTTGGTTTTCCATGCCCAAGTTCTTTCCTGAGGTAATGCTAGGAAGGGGGATATCACATTGCATGTATAGATTGGTTCTATAGGAAAGAAACCTTGAAATTATGAAACTTGGAGTTTACACAGGAACTGCTGCACATCTACCCCACCTCACCTCCAGAGACAGGAAGAAAGACCTTTGTTCTTTAATGTACTCAAGTCCTTTCTGGAGAGTAGAAGACGGTCCATACCTCAGAATGTAAGTATTTAGCTCTGGAGATTATAAGAAAGTCTTTATTACTTTTGAATGAGAGCACATGGCTATACCAAAAAGGAGACAAATGTCTTCATATCTATTACTCTTACAATCAGAAGAGCAAATGGTTCTGGGGAAATAAGAAAGAATTCTCTATCTTCATAGCATCCCAACTTTTTTTGTTCAGAAAAACATGACATGCAAAAATATAAAAATATTCGTATTGTTTTTGACACATTGATGAGGGAAGCACACATTTTTTAACAGCTTTGTAGTTATTCTCAGCAGGCTAGTTATAACAGCAGGGAATGTTTTCTTCAACCCAGGCACTCTAGATTCAATGGAAATGGTAAGATTCAACAAGGGTCAAATGGTGCTCTTAATAGCCAGAGAAGCATGGACATGGTTACTGCAATAGGCAGAAGAGATGATATGATAAGGTAATTAGAACGGCTTGACTAGTAGAGCTCTTTAATATTGACTAGTTGATCATTGCATCCTTAGGTAAAATTTAGTAGGCAGCCAATTAAAGTTTTCTTTAATTTGGGTAAGTGGAACAGCTCTAGGTCCAGTGAACAAGTTGCTCATTTTTGCCTCAGGAGAAATGGTTAGAGGTGTGGATCTACACTGATCTGTAATCAGTAGCTAATAGTTGGGCTGAATCTCATGGACTTAGAAAGAATATAAATGGAAAACTGATTATATGAAGCTATGAGAAAGAAATATTTATGTAAACTTTTCTGAATATGAACAAAATGTAAACATATTTGTGTGCCAGTGAATGACCTCAGAATTTTAGTCATCAGTGGACAAATTGATTCATCTGTGGATATCAGTCAACTTTTCTTCAGCTACACGTGTCCTTACACTTGTCTACAATGGGTTTATGGACAAAATGAAAATGGCAACAGGAGTGGAGGTTATGCATGAGCTCAGCAGCATAGTTTTCTACTCATCAAGGCTGATCTGGCTACAGCCACTGGTGAGTGGCCAACCTGCTAATGACATAGACCAATACTATTCCCCAAAGGGATCAGTCAGTGTGAGGGTAGGTTGTTTATATTCTACCATGTCCATCCTGGATGAAGCAGTAGATTATTCTCACTGGAATGGGCACTTACTCTGCTCAAAATGCTTTGCCCAAACCATGATCTTTTGACTTAGAGAATGTCCTGTTTATTATCATGGTGTTCCACTTAGAATTCTTTATGGCCAAGAAATTCATTTTACAGAATATGAAGTGCAATGATGGACTTTTGCTCATAAAATTCACATGTTTTTTAATGTCACCCATCACATGAAAGCTGAGAGAAAAATTGAATGTTCTTTCTGGAGGTTCAATTACAGTGCCAGATGAGTGACCATGATTTAGGGGCAATGCAATATTCTATAGGATGCATATGTGCTCCAAACTAGCTAGAATAATATGGAATTATAGCTCCTCTAGCCAGAACCTATGGGTCTAAAATCAAGGAGAGAAATGGGAGTGGCCTCTTTCACTATTAACTCTAATGATGCATTAGTAAAATTTTTGCCTCTTATCCCCACAACTTTGGTTTCTGGTTTGAAGATCTTTGTTTCTTGAAAGGAAAGTTCTTAGCAGGAAGCATATTAATAGTATGTTAAACTGGAAAGTAAAGGTGTCATTTGACCACTTTCTACTTCTCAGGTCCATGAATCAAACAGGAAAGAATGACATTATTACCTTGGCTGGGGTAATTGATTTTGAGTTTTGTTGCTATGTTCAAGAAGATTATGTCTTGAATGCAGGAAATCTCCTTGGATGTATCTTAATATTTTCAAATCCAGAGATAAAAGTTAATGAAAACTCACAGCACAATACACATAGGACTGCTAATAGTCTAGACTCTTAAGAAACAAAGGTTTCAATAACCTCACTAGTTGAGAAACCAAAAACAACTAAGATGTTTGCTAAGAGAAAAGGAAATACGTAATAGTGGAGGTAGAGAGAAGTTTTAACTATTAATACTGCAAATATATGACCAGATGCAGAAAGAAACACTATATTGAGTATTTATTTTTAATTTTAATATGAATACAGTTGTTAATATTTTAATAATTTTTCATTTTTCCATCTGCTAATTGTATATACAGTCATAGAAATTAATGTTATATCTCAGTACTTATGTTACTAGACATAAAATGGTGTGTGATCAAGTACAAAAAGCAATAAGTACATCATCGAAAGATGAATAAGATGTCACATGAGACTTGATATTCTCTTTGGGGAAATGGTTAGCACAGTTTTGTTTCCAGGAGAGATATTTGCATCTCGTTGGGTAGAAGCAAAATTTTATTAGTATTTTCATTTGAAAGTTACGTCAGTTAACAGAGATATTTAAGGACGGAAAGTGGACAAGAGTGGGTTGTGGTGGTTGTGTGTTGTGTTAACTTGTCTAAGTTATAATTAACTTCCTTAGGATTTCTCTGGCCAGAAGAAAAAAAAAAATCTGTGGGATTTGGGTGGCAGAAATGAAACGCCCAGCCTTTGAAATCTGGAGGTTGTCTTTATAGTTGTTGAAACCCGGAAGCAACAAAGATGCGCTTTCATAGTTGAATGAATAAACAAACTATGGTACATCCACACAATGTGATATTATCCAGCAAAAAAAGAAAATGAGATATTATATCATGAAAAGATATGAAGGAAACTTAAGTTCATTCTGCTAAGTGAAAGAAACCAGTTTGGAAGACTTTGTAATTTCAACTACAAGACATTCTGGAAAAGGTAAATCTATAGAGATGGCTGAAAAAAACAAAAAATGCTAGTGGTTGCCAGGAAGTTGGGAGAGGGAGGGAAGAGTAGGTGGAACATGGAAGCGTTTGAGGGCAGGGAAGCTGTTCTGCATGACATTGTGATATTGGATACACTGCATTATGCCTTCATCAAATCCACACAACTCTACAGCATAAGGAGTGATTCCCATTGTAAACTAGGGAATTTAGTTAATAAAATAATCAATACTGGTTCATTAATTACAGCACTTCTGCCACACTAAGCAAGATGTTAGTAAAAACTGGGGGCAGGAAATAAATATATGGAAAATGTACTTTCTGCTCAATTTTTCTCTAAACCTAAAACTGTTGTAAAAATAATCTATTAATTAGAAATAAATCTGAAGGTTGTAGTTATTTAGAAAAGGTGAGGGGCAGAATGGTCTCCTTCCTTACTTTAGCTCTGCTGGTCAAAGCCTCTCCAGGACCGCCACTGTGTGCTTTACTCTGCATTCACTGAGGTCAGAACCATGAAGATCAGGACCTGCACATCCACTTCTATACCTGCCCATCATGGTTACAATCCGACAGCTGCATTCCGAAAAGCGTGACTTGCTCATCCATGCCAGGGCTGGCTGGGACTCTTTTCTGATCCTTTCTATAATTTTACCTCCCCAACTTCACCATCAATTGTATGAGATTTAATTCCTGATATAAAGTCTGTATCTCATAATACTTACACTGCCTCTGCTTCCCTAATTGAACCTTAAATGAATCACAAATTTTAGAATATCCTCTCTATTCTATTCTAAAGATTATTTAGTGAAAGCAGGGCTATCGTGTTTGTGATCATAAAGTGAAATTAAAAGACCATTAGGAAAAAAAAGGAGGACATTTCTATTGCTTCATTCTCTGGTCATAGGCCTTCAATATTTGTTTCTCATTTGTGGGTCTATGAATATAGACTTTATCTGAAATTGCAATGTATACTTAAAGTGACTTGCTATTAACTTCTTGCAGAATTGGTAACATGCTCCTCTACAAGCTACTTAATTTGTATACCTTATCCAAGCACATGTTTTGCATAATAAATAAACAGTAACTCACTGTCCTGCTTGCTAAGTGACTACACATTGTATATTTTAAGCAAGTAGACCACATCTAATTCAAACTGCTTTTAATGGCTTATATTTTTCTCCCAACAGCTGCTCCATGCAGTAGAGATAACTCTGAACTAAACCACAAGTGTTTATGTAAAAACTCTAGCACAGGGTATATTATCTGACATAATTACACCTTTGAAAGATGCAAATGTGCAACCTGAAACCCTGAACAATCCGTGAGATGTATTCTAATGTACTAATTCTCTGTGTTTCTTGGCCATTGTTACAGATACCATTTTATGCTTAATCAGCCTGTAGGGAGTGTGTGTGTGTGTGTGTGTGTGTGTGCGCGCGCGCGTGTTCACGTTGTGATGTTTTGGCTATGGCACTATTTCTGTTAGCTGCTCTTATGAGTATCTCCTAGGAGACAGGCAAAAATACAATTTTGTGTCTTCCACTCTTCCTGTCCATTCCATTTGAATGAGAAGCTTGTAGTCACTCTAAGAAAAAACTAACAATAGAATTCTCAAGGGGATGTTTTTGTACTGTTTGACCTAATAGGATTCTCAGCATAATGCACAAGAATCCTCATTATTTAACTCCAGTCGTCCTCACTAGCCTCATCTTTGTCTATTCTCTTTCTTTGTGCCACAACCTCAGGGCATTCCACACTACTTTTGGTTCTCTGAAACCATCATGTTTTGCTCACCTTCTGGGCTTTGGTTTGTGCAGTTGTATATCTCTAAAATGATTTCTGAAATGCCTAATTATTTTTATTCATTTAATTTCTATTTATTCCCAATGATGTGCATCCAACTTCTTTTGGGGCTTTTCACATTGAAGTGGCACATGGTAAATATTGGTTACTGATGGACATCTGGGGGTTCCGTTCAGAGATATTTGAATTTTTAATTTGTGTTCTGTTAACACTTCTATTTTCATGTAGCACGATGCCTTGATTAGTGATCCTCCAGCAATGTGTGTGTGATTTTTCAAGCCTACTGAGGGCAGACTCTTCTGGCTTATTCTACTCTTATTTCCTGAACACAGTCTATTGTTATTCTGTGGTTATCAGTTGTTATCAGTTCTATCAGTGCATTCTGGTTCAGTGAAAATGACTGACCAGCCTTCTCTTCAAACCTTCCCAACTCATGGTTTGAGCCTTTGGGATAGAGAAGTCAGGCAACACCATCAGAAAAGAAATGGCCCAATGGGGCATCGCAAGCATAAGTTAACTCACTGATGTCTTGTTACTCATCTGGGAGAGATATTATGTACTCATTTAGAATATACATTTGATTAATGTACAAAGATGGTAGGAATTTGTATTTGCTAATTAAATAGCAATATCAAGAACTTCTAGAATGTATTGAACACTTAAAGTAATGTTGACACAGTCTTAAGCACTTGATGTGTAGTAACTCATAATCCTCATTAAAAATCTAAGAATTAGTTACTATGACTAATCCCACTTCACGGGGTAGGAAATCAAGGCATAGAATCAGAGTGTGTTTTATTTTAGCAATCAAGAGCATAAAACTAAGGCTTTACTTAAGTAAAAATTTAAAAAGTAATAGAATTGAATTTATATATTTTATGGGCTCCAAGACCTTTATGTGAGTGACCTCACAATGCAGTTCATTAAGTAAATAGCTAATTCTTACTGATCTTTCTACCAAGTGTAGTTTATATGAGACTTCCTGAGACAGATTCTTCTCTAGTCATTCTCCATTCTTTGTATATCATACCTTTTTATATATGCCTCTTATTTTTCTTGACAACACTTACCAAAATCTGTTCTAAGGTACTTACTTCCATGATTTATTCCATGATTTAGCCAGTAAACAGGAATGGAAGCTCTCTCTTTGGGCCATGGTTTCAGATTTTTCTAGTTGAAGGTGAGGTTTCACTGGGGACCTGCACCATCTGCCTCCTGCCTCTATCACTTGTATTGCCCATAACCTAACAGATCACCATGGATCAGATTGGAGAAATCAGTTGGTTTGCTAAGAGGAAGATGCAGAAATAATAACAGAGATTGAGATGTTGGCAATATCAAATCCTGAGATTTCCATAAATTCTGTGAGACTTTTGTACTTTCACAAAGGAACTTCTCGGAGAAGAAATAGATGCAGACATTAAGGCTACAACTCAACAAGCAGATGTATCCTCATGATACATTCTACACAAGAAGAGACATAACTTCCTTAGAGAACATCATCCTTTTACAAAATCTCAAAAGATGATCTTCTGTGGCACAGAAGCAATCTCATAGAAAATACATATTCAGGACTTCTCATTTATTAAGCCATTTAAAGGCCTGAAAATTTCCCTCATTTTAACTCAAAATTCAACAATTCAGGCATTTTCTGTCAGAGCCCTCACTTAATCTGTTTACTTATTCTTCTATCCATCCATTATCTTTTGTTCATTTAAGATTATTTATTAAGTATTTTCTCTGTGTTAGATACTGGTTAAGGCACTGGGAATACAGAAGTGAATAAAACAGACAACAAACAAAATAAAACGAAAATACCTTGCTTCATGGAGCTTACATTCCAGTGGAAATACTTGAGTCCCAGAGCAATAATGACAGAGTTATCTGTAATATACAAGTGAGACATTTGTACCAAGCACCTCATTGACTTTTGAAAGGCTGAAACAGGAGCATCTAAATGAAAATATCTATATAAAATAGTATTTCCTATGCAGCTGAGCTATTAGCAGTAGTCTTATATAAAATTAAATCATGCCCTTTCACATTTCATGGGAATCTCCACTACCATTCCAATATCTAACTTTTTTGATTTATGGTAAAATGAAGGAATCTTTACTCCTGGATTTATTCAGCACTGATTTTCAGCTTCTACTGAATTCTGTCACACAGCTCACTTCAGGCGACTGCTTCTCTTTCTTGGTCACTGTGTGTTGACCTAAATGTGGAACATAACCCCTTTACCTTCAATTCTACAAAGCACTACTCATTAAAACCCACTATGTATAGTGGATTTTTACAAAAATTCAGGGTAATGACCGGTGATTATGGTGCACAAAGCCCAACAAAGCACAAGAAGGGGAAAATTTTACAATTAAATTTTAGCTAGACCGAATAGTTTTTGTTTGTTTTGTTTGGAGACAAGGTCCTGCTTTGTCCTCCTGCCTCCACAGGCTAGAGTGCAGAAGCATAATCACAGCTCACTGCACCTCAACTTCCCAGGCTCAAGTCATCCTCCCACCTCAGCCTCCTGAGTAGGTGGGACCACAGGTGCACACCACCACACCCGTGGTTAGTTCTATTCTTAAAGCTTTCAATAACCTTGCTATCCTACCAGTATCTCCCCTAGAAATGAGTAGACCCACGCAGACACGTGCTAATACACTCCCTGAGGCATCTACACACTCACCATTTTCTTAAGTTCTAACTTGTTTCGATTTTGCTGAACGTTTTCTTTTATGTTGGACTTTTTTCTTTTCAACCTCACTTACCCTCAGTAGAATGTAAGCTCCAAATGTTCCAGGGGTTTTCAGTCTGATGCATTCTCTGTTAAAGCTCTAAGATTTAGATCAGAGGTCAGCAAAGTGCAGCCTACAGCTAGTATTTGGCCTGTTACCTGTTTTTGCATGAGCTTTCAGCTAAGAGGAGTTTTTATATTTCACATGGCTGAAAACTTATTTCAAAAGAATAACGTTGAAAGGCACGTGGAAAGTACATAAAGGTAAAAATGTTAACCTTCATGAGTACAGGATGTTTGTTCGTGTTGCATTCCATTTGTATGGAATTCTGTGGCTGCTTTTGTGCTATAATGGCAGAATAATAGCAACAGAGAGCTTGTATTTACTGTTTATCCCTTTACAGAGAACATTGCCAACTCCCAAATTAGAGGGTTTCCTGTTATATAGGCATTAAAACAACATTTTAAACATTATATCCAAAAAGGACTTACCACTACTAAATTGAAGATTTCATCCTATGTCCATGAATAATCATTTAATACTCACTGAATGTCAGTATCACTGAATGTCAGCATCTTCAGCTAAAACCTAGAGGAAGAGTTCTATCTGTCTTGTCAAAATAAAAAAGCTGTGAGACTCAAATGAGATGTAAATAAAGTTCTTTGAAATCTGACAAACTTGTAAATTTACATGTTAACTGAGAGTGGCAGGAAAACGGGTAAATTGAGATGTTAGACAACATCTGAAGTGTTACATAGTTGCAGATCCCTTTATAACTCACTGAAAATGGCAAGGAATGAATCCCCACAAGTCAACTCCTCTCTGACCTCCAACTTTACAAGCATCATATGATTATATCGATATAATAATATAAATAGGCCGGGCATGGTGGCTCATGCCTGTAATCCCAGCACTTTGGGAGGCCGAGGCAGGCGGATCATGAGGTCAGGAGATCAAGACCATCCTGGCTAACAGGGTGAAACTCCGTCTCTACTAAATAATACAAAAAATTAGCTGGGCATGGTGGTGGGCTCCTGTAGTCCCAGCCACCTGGGAGGCTGAGGCAGGAGAATGGTGTGAACCCGGGGGTTCACGCCAATGGTGGAACTTGCAGTGAGCTGAGATTGCGGCACTGCACTCCAGCCTGGGCAACAGAGCGAGACTCCATCTCAAAAATAAATAATATAATATAATATAATATAATATAATATAATATAATATAAATAAAAGCAAAGAACAAAGCCCAAGTTTTTATGGAAAAGTGATCCTTAGTCATCCAACGGACTGTCTAAGTATCAAGACAGTGAAGAAGAAAGAAAGAAGACTCATGTGCAATGCACTTGAGCTCACCAATAAATCTTAAACCTCAGTTTTCTCATCTGCTAAATGATACATTTTTTCTTTCCCTCATCATATTGTTTTGAAACTTTGGAGAGAGATTGCAAGCAGTCACATTCTACATATTTTCCCCATTAACCAGCACACAGTAGGTGTATGCTGATTAAATAAAGTTTTGTGGTTCTGAAAGGAGTTTTGGAATGGAAACTTTCATCTGCCAAAATATGTATGCCAAAGACATGTGTTGTTTGAAGCCAGTCCCAAATGTCCTAGACTCTTCTAAAAGGTAAAGTTCAAAAAGGAATATTATTAAATTCTACAAAAACAATGCAAAACCCCCCAAACAGATGAAAGTGTCATTGTGATTAACCAACAGTACACATTGTAATGCTTTTATAATAAACCAGGGTGAGCACCTTGCATTCCCATCAGCAGAGTGAGCGGTCGGGAATATTACACGTTAATGTGAGTTACAGTGTCTGGGAGTCGTTCTTTCCAAAGACGTATTAACACTTCTCACTCCATCTCCAGGGAGATCGCCATGGAACTCTTTCAGGGTGCTTATTTCAGAAACCTGAAGCCTAGATCAGGTCCATATGATTAAAATAAAGTGGACGAGGAAGGCAAGATTTCAAATCATTCACCCAGCCACCTCCTAAAATGTCGCAAAGATGATCTAGGTTCGTCATGTCCTCTCAGACCTTGGAATGTTTCCGAACAAGGTGGGAGAAGTTGTCAACAATAAGGATGAACACAGCTCATTAGGGACACAGACTGTCTACTGCTGCCTTTCCAAAAATCTCCCTACCTCTCTGATTCTCTTTGTATTTTTCTTTGACTTCATTTGTTTATTCATTCATTTATTTATGCAAAAACATCATTTTCTATGACTTATATTCGATTCTGAATATTTACGTATAAACAAAATAAACATGGTCATTGTCTTCGAGTTGTACATAGCACATAGGGCCCACCTCTTTGAGTTTGAGTTTCTGCTAATGACTACCCTTTATTCTGATGTCCACTCTTAGCTTTCTGAGGCCTATGTCCGCAAGAGGCCAGATGAATTCAAAGAAGGATTCATAGTTCCCTTGGGACTTTGTGAACATTTTTCCATTTGTTTCACTGCAAATTATTTTATTTTGTACTGGCTTAGTCCAGAACTGTTCATGACAAACTCTTCTGTGTACTTGCACCATTTTAGGTACTGAAGATAACATATCCTGAAAGAATTACAAATACGATGAGGGAGACTGAAAATAAATAATACTGATATATAATACAGTCTAAAATGATTCACACGAAATACAATTATCTAGATGTAATTAAATGTTTATTTTATGAATAGGGTGATTCATCGACTGTCATGTACTGAGGATGAAGTCACAGAAAATCTCTTTAAAAAAGAGAAATAGTAGAAATACTACATCTTCTTCCACATAGAAAAAGAGGGTCATTGCTGCACTGGGTTCCTTCAAAATTCATATATTAATCTTTTTTTTCAATTTTTGTTTAATTGTTATTAAAAGTAAGTATTTCTTTTCTGTTTGAAAAGGGGCTTTTTGCATATTTATTTATTTATTTAATCTTTTATTTCCATAGGTTTTTGGGGAACGGGTGGTGTTTGGTTACATGATTAAGTTGTTTAGTGGTGATTTGTGAGATTTTGGTGCACCCATCACCAGAGTAATATATACTGTACCCAATTTGTAGTCTTTTATCCCTCACCTCCCTCCAGCTATGAAGATGCAAAGCCATATATTAAATTTTTAACCTCTAGCACCTCAGAATGCAACTGTATTTGGAAATATGTTCCTTAAAGATGTACTTATGTTAACAAGAAGTCGCTATGAGGTGGATTAGATAGGATGGGCATAACCTCCCTTAAAGGAGAACAAAGTTGCCAAATAGATGGAGAGGAAAAACTGCCCAACAGTGCACAAACCACATCGTGGGCTTATGGTTAGAGTATCCTGAAGCAAGGAGGTAGAAGAAGAGAAGGGGAAATCTCCAAATTCATGAAAGTACAGAAATCCATGATTAATGTCCTTGGGTTGACCTGTTGCTCATTATAATAGTAAAACACACACCCCTGGGTGGAGACTTAAGATGCTAATGTGACATGCGATGTATGTACTGGCATGTACATCAATAGCACATGTGCATCCGGAGGACCACCCAGAACATGCTTAATAGCAACAACCCTTCCCACCCACTTTATAAATAATCTTGTAAGCGTCTCATAAAGGGACACTCCCCAGTGTCAGTCAGTGCCATCTTACCTTTCAGCAGCCCGCTCTGACCAGCTCTCAGAGTACACTTTCCCTTTGCAGTAAATTCTCTTGTTTACTTTTATTTTGGATTCACTCTCAAATTCTTTTGTGCAGTGAAGTCAAGAACCTGAACCAGCCCACTGGCTACAACTAGGGTTGTCCTCAATCCAATATGCCTCAGAAGAAGAGAAAATTTAAACTGATACACAGGAAAGCAATCCCACGTGGAGCCACAGGCAGCAGACAGCCAGCTGTAAGCCAAGGAGAGAGGCCTCGGAAGAAACTGAATCCCGAAAATTTGAGACAGGTCTCAGTTAATTTAGAAAGTTTATTTTGCTGAGATTGAGGACATGTGCTCGTGACACAGCCTCAGGAGGTCCTGATGATATGTGACCAAGGTGGCCACAGCACAGCTTGGTTTTATACATTTTAGGGAGACATGAGACATCAATAAAGACATGTAAAATGAACATCGGTTTGGTCAAAAAAGGTGGGACAACCCAAAGCAACAGCGGGATAACTGAAGCAGGAGGAGGCTTCCAGATCACAGGTAGGTGAGAGACACATGGTTGTATTCTTGTTTATTTATTTATTTATTTATTTATTTATTTATTTATTTATTATTATACTTTAAGTTCTAGGGTACTTGCAGTTTTCTTACATATGTATACATGTGCCATGTTGGTGTGCTGCACCCATTAACTCGTCCTTTACATTAGGTATATCTCCTAATGCTATCCCTCCTCACTCCTCCCATCCCATGACAGGCCCTGGTATGTGATGTTCCCCTTCCTGTGTCCAAGTGTTCTCATTGTTCAATTCCTACCTATGAGTAAGAACATGCGATGTTTGGTTGTCTACTCTTGCAATAGTTTGCTGAGAATGATGGTTTCCAGCTGCATCCATGTCCCTACAAATGACATGAACTCATCCTTTTTTATGGCTGCATAGTATTCCATGGTGTATATGTGCCACATTTTCTTAATCCAGTCTGTCACTGATGGACATTTGAGTTGGTTCCAAGTCTTTGTTATTGTGAATAGTGCCACAGTAAACATACGTGTGCATTTGTCTTTATAGCAGCATGATTTATAATCCTTTGGGTATATACCTAGTAATGAGACAGCTGGGTCAAATTGTATTTCTAGTTCTAGATCCTTAAGGAATCACCACACTGTCTTCCACAATGGTTGAACTAGTTTACAATGCCACCAACAGTGTAAAAGTATTCCTATTTCTCCACATTCTCTCCAGCACCTGTTGTTTCTTGACTTTTTAATGATTACCATTGTAACTGGTGTGAGATGGTATCTCATTGTGGTTTTGATTTGCATTTCTTTGATGACTAGTGATGATGAGCATTTTTTCACGTGTCTGTTGGCTGCATAAATGTCTTCTTTTGAGAAGTGTCTGTTCATATCTTTTGCCGAATTTTTGATGGGGTTGTTTTTTTCTTGTAAATTTGTTTGAGCTCTTTGTAGGTTCTGGTTGTATTCTTTTGAGTTTCTGATTAACCTTTCCAAAGAAGGCAATAAGATGCATTTATCTCAGTGTGCAGAGGGATATCTTTGAATAGAATGGGAGGCAGGTTTGTCCTAAACAGTTCCCAACTTGAATTTTCCTGTTAGCTCAGTGATTTTCAGAGCCCAAGATATTTTCCTTTCACAAAACCAACCCTCATGACAGCTTGATCTTGGATGCCTAAACTTCAGAACTGTGAGACAATAAATTTATATTGTGAAAGCCACCCAATCTGTGATAATTTGTTACAGTGACTCTAGCAAAATACAGCAAAGAACGGAACAGGGTCTCATCCCTTCCTCTGTGAAGCCTTGTCCTGCGAGGCCCGTCTTCATTGCTTTTGCTATAAGACTCCTGAGCTGCTGCTGTTTTTCCCTTATTTTTATTCTGTTAGTGCTGACACTGTTTTTTCCTGCCATATAAGCCTTACGTTTACCATGTTGACACTGAACTCTATTCTGAAATTATTTGTGGAGCAGGGAAAAGAAACAGTGTCTTAAGACCCCCCAGAATTCTGATTTTGCCACTTACTCAGTGATACTAATTGAATCTTTTCACAATTTTGAGCTTCCCTGGCTGTACTGGCCCACAGAGATACTGCCCAACTTACTAGATGGTTGTCAGGAATAAATACAAGACTACAAGCCCAAGTGTCCAATAGAGTAAGCACTTAACATATTTATACTCTTGAATATGTTGATTCTAAATATCCTGGGGCAGCTTGTTCCAATTTAATGAAACTGAGTTGTGGAAAAAATATCTATATTGAGTCCCAAGATTACACAGGTACCTTTTACTCTTGAATGTAAGTTCTGCTGAACGAGCCAAGGCACAATATTTCTCTGTGGAGTCATAAAGTAAATTAAGTAACTGTTTTCTCCTTGGTGCTTTGTTTTCATGTTTTTCTTCCAGCTGTTGTGTGTGATGCTCCACTGATTTTAGAGCGACCAAGGCAATTTAGGGGATCAACACTGAGAAATATGGGAGAGCAGAGACAGCCTAGATTGTTCACAGGGTCGATGCTGAGTCTATGTTTTTGAAAATCTAGAAGGATCTGGGTAGAAAATCCAAGGCCTTGTACAGAACCAGATGAAAAGTGGAAGGTCAGACAGAGGAAGGTGAGAGATGGCCAGTGAAACCACAGTGAAGCAAAACCAGACACAGTTCTAGAGATGTTTGTATATTAGTCTGTTTTCACGCTGCTGATAAAGACATATCCAAGACCGGGTAATTTATAAAGAAAAGGACATTTAATGAACTCACAGTTCCACCTGGCTGGGAGGCTTCACAATCATGGTGGAAGGCAAAAGTCACATCTTACATGGGGCAGGCAAAAAGGAAAATGAGAGTCAAACAAAAGGGGTCTTCCCTTGTGTAACCATCAGATCTCCTGAGACTTATTCACTAGCATGAGAACAGTATGGGGGAAACCACCTCCATGATTCAATTATCTCCTACTGGGTTTCTCCCACAACCTATAGAAACTATGGGAGCTACAGTTCAAGATGAGATTTGGGTGGGGACATAGAGCCAAACCATATCAGTTTGTCAACATTGCCACTGGCTTTTTCTTCACATCCTCTAATAAAAAGCATAACTTTTCATATTCTCAAGGTAATATTTACCCATTTAAAATATTAGATTCAATTAAATAGAATAAATTTTAAAATACCTATAATTTCATCATAGACAAAGTAGCACTATCAGCTCTTTGCAGTCTCTTTAGCCTATATATATAAATTATTGGTTTAATTCCTGAAATGTTATCATGTTGTGTACAGTCATTTGTAGCATACTATTTGGTACTTGAAAATTGAAAAAAATATTAAACATCTCCACATGTCCATACATACTTAACCTTATGTGGGAAACTGAAATTTATTTATATTTTTGGTTGCTCTGCAAATTGGTAGAATCTTTGTACCAGGTTACTTGTTAATGCAGGAAAAGCTTAAAGTGACTTGGCCCTTTGACACAGTATGGTCTTACTGATGCTTTAATTTAGACTTCTTTGATAAGAATTTAAAAGGATATATTTTATATATTTCATGGCTATTTCCATTTATTATTAATCAAGTGAAATATTAATATACATTTTCTCATTTTTTCTATTATGTATTTAAAATTCCTCACTGATTTTTTTTACATATTAAAAATATTGATCCATTATCTGTAATATATTTTGACAATTTATTCTTTACCTTTTTATATTGTAATGTTGGATGATAATACATTCAAGTCCTTTCATAGATTGATGAAAGAATCTAGACCCTTCTTATTAGGAAAAAAATGTGGGTTTGCAGGATATTGAAAATTAAACAAGAGGGAAAAATTCAAAGAAAAAAATAAAGGAAGGAACGAAATACAAGAAGGAATAAATCCCAGTACAGATCAGGACCAACCTTATTTTATGCTAATTTTTTCTTGAAGTTTGGACATAAATGTAGACAGTATTTATCAAAAGACAAGAAAACGATAAATTTCAAGTCAATTTCTTCTTGAAGCTCAATATGCATTTAAATGGTTTGACTAACCTTTGAATTCACTAAATGAGTTAATTGAATTATGTGGTTTCAACCAATGGAGCTTCTAGTCATTTGTCTCCAGAAGAGTTTGAAAGTATTGAGCCCTTTTACCAGAGGTCAAATGGTGATAGCCTCTGGGATCAATTAGTAGGCCAGCTAATTAGGTGTGATTAATCAGCTCTGAACCATGAATTTTTCTTGTGTAAGTGTTGTCTCTTTAGCATATGAGCTTTGCTGACTAGCTGGGCTACTTCTGATGGACTGGATACAAAGATAGGCTTTGCCCATATATAGAAATTATGTCCCATGAAGGAGATGGAAGAAAATAGCTAGTCAGGAAGCAGCATGTCATAGCTGTCATTTTCACTTTTTTTGCAACATGCCTAACTCCTAGAAATATATTTGGGCCGTCTTGTGTTGAGCATGATAATAATGTTAGTGCTAAAAATAGGAACTTAGTCTATGATTCTGTTTTCACTTAAGAGAAAGTAAGTGTAGATGAAACATAATGAGCATGGAATCTGAGCAGTCTCGGTCCAACTCCTGACTCTATCATTTACCCTGACTCTTAGCTAATAATTTTTATAATACTTTTTCTGAGGCTTATCACTTGTACACAAGTTCTAGATATTCCACTAAGCCTTCTTCTAACTCCATTTCCCTAAATAGGGCTAATTTTCAGGTAGTCAAAAATAACCAACTAAAAAATAATTGCCATGGTTTAGGAGTGACTTTGTTTCCCCTGGGGCTTACTAAGGTATTTTTGCCCTCGGTGATTTAAAATGATGTCGAGGAGACACCACTCAGTCTCAGGAAGAACAATAGAAAATCACCAATCACTGACACTTGATCTTTGAGATGTCAGTTCAAAGTCATCTCCAGTAAGTTCCATCTATTTATCTTTGTTTTGTTGCATTTGTTTTGGGTTTTTGGTCATGAACTCTTTACCTACGCCAATGCCTAGAAGAGTGATTTTTTGATATTATCTTCTAAATTTTTTATGGTTTCAGGTCTTAAATTTAAGGCTTTGATAAATCTTGAGTTGATTTTTATATAAGATGAGAGATGGGGATCCAGTTTCATTCTTCTACATGTGGAGTGTCAATTATCCTATGCATCGAACAAAGGACTAATATTCAGAATCTATAAGAAACTCAAACAAATCAGCAAGACACAAACAAATAATCCCATCAAAAAGTAGGCTAAGGACATGAATAGACAATTCTCAAGATATGCAACAACAAACGTTTAAAAATAACATCACTAATTATCAGGGAAATGCAAATCGAAAGGACAGTGCAATACCACCTTACTCCTGCAAGAATGGCCATACTTTAAAAATAAAACAATAATAGATGTTGGCATAGATGTGGTGAAAAGGGAACACTTTTACACTGCTGGTGGGAATGTAAACTAGTACAACTACTGTGGAAAACACTGTGGAGATTCCTTAAAGAACTAAAAGTAGAACTACCATTTGATCCAGAAATCCCACTACTGAGCATCTACCCAGAGGAAAAGAGGTCATTATATTAAAAAGACACTTGCATGCACATGTTTATAGCAGCACAATTTGCAATTACAAAAATATGGACCCAGGCTAAATTCTCATCAACCAAAAAGTGGACAACAAAAATGTGGTAGGTCCAGGTCCGGTGGCTCATGCCTGTAATCCCAGCACTTTGGGAGGCCAAGGCAGGTGGATCACCTGAGGCCAGGAGTTTGAGACCAGTCTGGACAACATGGCAAAACCTCTTCTTTACTAAAAACACAAAAATTAGCCAGGCGTGGTGGTGCATGCCTGTAGTCCCTGCTACTCAGGAGGCTGAGGCAGGAGAATTGTTTGAACTTGGGAGATGGAAGTTGCAGTGTGCCAAGATCATGCCACTGTACTCCAGCCTGGGAGCTTGGGTGACAGAGTGAGACTCCACCTCAAAAAGAAAAAAAAATAAAAATCATGTGGTACATATATACCATGGAATACTACTCAGCCATAAAAAGAAATAAGGATGAAGTTGGGGACAACTATTCTAACTGAAGCAACTCAGGTATTAAAAAGCAAACATTGTATGCTCTCATTTACCAGTGAGACCTAAGCTATGAAGACACAAAGGCATAAGAATGATACAATGGACTTTGGGGACTCAGGAGGGAGGGCAGGAGCGGGTTAAGGGATAAAGGACTACACGTTGGGTGCAGTATACACTGCTCGGGTTATGTGGGTGGACCAAAATCTCAGAAATCACTACTAAAGAACTTATCCATGTGACCAAATACCACCTGTTCCCCAAAAGCTATTGAAATAAAAATAAAAAAAAAATGAAAAACAAACTCATCACCAATGCAAGAGCTTTTCTGATGATCCCCATTACCTTGCTTCTTCCAAGCAGTAAATTTACAGACCTGCCTTTATCTGGTATTTGTCCCTGGCTGTGACACTCTTTCATCACGCCCTATATGCACAATCAGTTGCCAAGTTCTGTTGACTCAACCTTCTAAAATCTCTGGAATCCACTTGTCTCATGTTTCTCAGGACCCCACCACCACCACCCCTGCACCTTACAGGTAATATTACACTCATTATACTCACTTACATTATTGCAACAGCCTGTTTTCTCTGCCCCGATATTTGTGCCCTCACATCTATTTTCACCATTTCCCAACTAGGGAGATTTCTACTAAAATAAATACCAGATGATGTCACCTTTTCCTAAAATCTTTTAGAAGTTACCCATTACACAAAGAGTAGAATCCCATCACCCCAGCAAATCTTCAGTCCTGTAGTGTGATTCAACCAACTTACATTTTCTGCAAATTGACCTTCATAATACATCATATGTGAAATCACGTGTCTTGCAGTTCTCCAGTCCATCAGTTCTATGTCCTTATAAAGAATGGCTGCCAGCTTGTGTACTGGTCTTTTAGGACCTTCTTCTATGAAGTTTCCACCAGTTACATTAGGTGTTATTTCTCCCAGCTCCAATGACGTTCAATCATACCTCTATTTTTAGGGCTTATGCTGGAATGTGGTTGTCAAATGATTAAAAAAAAATCTTCAGAAAAGGGATCACGTTTTTATTCCTGTGTCTCCAACTGAGCACACTGTCTGCTTATATTAAGTTTCCAGAACAGGTGTATTGAACATGTGAATCAATCCACGAATGAATTTTTTTTTCCTCCTTTGATTCTCAATTGCCTTTGACTTACTCTTGTCTCACCATGGGATGTTGCTTAGGATGCTGATCTCTACATATGCCTATCTCTCTGGTAGCATGGAAAAAGTCTAAGGACTTTTGTTTCAATTATTTTTGTATTCTTTATAATACATTCACAATATATGACACATAGTAGGAACTCTAAAAATTTGTTGAGTAATCCATAGATCCATTGATTTATTTATTTACTTGTTTACTAATGGAATATTTTGAATACCCATGGCCCACTGTATTAACCCATGTTTCCTAGAAATGGAGCCCATGGCAAAAACTTGCATGTTCACTCTGTATTTGTGAATACAACCCCAGGAAAGTGAGCGAGTCAGGGAGGAATGGAGAATAAATAAAATCGTGTACGTTTCTGAGATGCTCACAGATTCCACACAAGCACAACTGATGGCAAAGCCTCAGAGAACATCTTCAGAGATTATTATATATGTATGTATATAATGTTTGTATTATATATTTGTGTATGTATGTTTGTGTGTGTGTATTTACCCCAATGTAAATGTAGAAATTAGGTGTGAGTATAGATTACAAGTGTGTTACACCAAAGAGAATGGGGCACAATATTAGTCCGGGACACATCCATTGATATGGAGTCACTTAGTAGAGATTCTGGATTTCATATGTTAATTTATGTGGCAGTAAGTGGCTTGAAAATTCACTTGTTCAAAGAAGCAAAAGCTTCCTTGGCATGATGTGAAAGAAGGAATCTGTTATCTGCAAAAGATAAAAATGTTCTAGTTGATTTACCATATGCAATCTGAACCCTCACCTCTTCACTATATTCTTCCAGACAACCCAGGAGACATTCTTTTTACTGAGACGTAGAAAAACACATTAGAGTGTAGAGCACCTTCATTTTTGAAATGTTCTGCTATGATTTGAATGTTTTTGTCTCCTCCAAAATTCATGTTGAAACTTAATCCTCAATCGAACAATCCTCCGGTATTGGGAGGTGTGGACTTTGGAATGTGATTGAGCCACGAGCGCTCCACCCTCATGAATGGTATTAGGTGTCCTTACAGGTGAGCTTGACAGAGGGAATTCATCTTTTTTTTTTTCTCTGCCCATTCAGCCTCTTTTGAGGTGTAAGAACACAACATTCTTCCCCTCTGACATGCCATCTTGGACACAGACCCAGCTCTCACCCAATACCAAACCTGCTTGTGCCTTGATCTTGGACTTACAACCTCCAGAACTGTGAGAAATACATTTCTGTTTGCTATAAATTACCCCGTCTTAGGCATTCTGTTATTGCTCCACAAATGGACTAAGGTGCTTCCCTTTATTGGGTCACATTTACCAGACGAGATGGTTCCATTAAGATAGATTCATCTAATTTCAATGGGGATGATGGGATACCAGGCTGGGAAAGATGAGGTGGCAGCACTAAACCCCTAAAAATAAGGTAGGCACAGTTAATGTAAAACCAGCAGGAAAACACTGGTGAATCACTGTGTCTTTGATCAGTTTCCCTATAAATGAAATAGGTAGCCTACTGGAGTATCACTTTATAGTTATAGCACAAGGCTTTCTAGGTCTGGAAGCCAACAACCTGACTCAAAGTTGCAACAGTGTAGACTCATAGTCCTTTGCGAGTTTTTAATCTAAGCTGGTTCAAAGACTTGATCATATTAAGAAAATATCCCCTAGCAGTTTCACAGTGTGTAATGTTAACTAATCTTGCAAGCCTTTCCTGCAGGGACCTGAAGCCATTTTCTAGAGTGGCTACAATGGGGAAACAACTAAACATGGGTTGAAAATTGACCCTAATTCCTGGGAACCCAAAATGCTAATTTAACTGACCAAAGAGGATACTTATTGCAATCATATGATAAATGAAATATTAGCTTAAGTTAAAATTGCAGGATGTCGGTGACTTTATTATATCAATATATGGTTATATTCCTAATTCCTAAATTAATAATTGGCACAGAAATACCTGGAAATCTGTAGAATCCCCATTTTGGCTTTCTCACCTATTGGGTAGTGGCCATTACTGTAGGAAGGGGTAAGAAAAAGATTCTGTAGCCTTCTCTTTATAGTAATGTTAATTATGGTAATGCATGTTAATCTAGGAGCAATATTTTATTTTCATGGAAATTGCAGAGGATCAAATACTTGAAATATGCAAGGTTATAAAAACATATGATATTCACACTTAATTTGCGTCTTTTGCCTGTGCAAAAGTTGAATGTGTCTTGAAAGAGACTTAGCACCAATATACCCAAGTTATGAATCCAATCACTGCTGATATTACATATGTATTATAATTGGGAAGCAAATCAAAACAGTCTCTTTCAAAATGCAGCTGTTGGCCGAATGGTTTTTCTCCCTTTGCAATTTTCAAGGAGCATCAGAAGCAGTCTCATAGTATATACCAGATCTAACAGTATACATTTTAGAATCTTGTTACAGGACTGGACCAACTCTTCTTTTCTCTGCCTAACATAGTCTGCGGAGTTATTGATCATTCTGACATTCCAAGATCATCATACCCATCCTCCACATCTATGCTACTATGGATCCGATGAGCAGAATTATACTAAATGCCTAGGTAGTACTTACAAGAACCAGAGAAACAGAGAATTTGAACAAAATTTCAAGGGTCCACTACTTCAGTGAAATTCCTAGAAGTCGAATAGTCAAGAGCATGTAAAGATAGCTCTTCAAAGGTAATAGGCAAGTTGCTGCCTTTTGTACCATCTACCTCAAAAATGAAAACCAAAAGGATGCACAAGTCTTATTACGCCTTTTTTTCTGGATTTTAGAGGCAGCACATAACATATTTAAGTATGTTTCTGTGGCCAATCTTTAGAGTCACCCATAAACTTACCAGGCATCAGTTATAAACAGAGTAAGAGAAGGCTCTGTACCAAGTCCAAGCTTCAATGCAAGCTTTTCTCCTAACTGGTCCTTAAGATCCAGCAAAGCGAATGGTACCCAATGTGTTTGTGGTTTGGTGGAGGTGGTATATTTAACCTCTCAAAAGAATCAATAGGAAAATCACACAGCAAGCCTCCCTCTAATAAATCCATGCCATCTTCTATGGATAACTATTTACATTTTATACACAGCCCTTAGCTTGCTACTGGGTCATAGTAGAGGCTGAATACTTAATATGGGACATCAGATGGCCATATAAGCAGAGTTTCCTATCATGCTCTGGTTGTTATTTGACTCACCAAACCATAAAGTTGAGTGTATGAAAAAAAAAAAAATTGTCAAGGGGAAAATAGTGCACAGGAAATTAGACTTGAGCTGGTCTAAAGGGCACAAGAAAATTATTTGCACAGATAAAGTCAGCTCCTTCAAAACAGATTACCACAACATTACGTGTGCTCATTTAATTTATGCTTATGTGACCTGGTGTGGACAAACTCAGGCTTGTTTTACTGATGGTTCAGCCCAATATTCTAGCACAAACATGAATAACTGCAGACCAACAACCCTACTTCAGAGTTTCCCAGTTTTGACAACCTCCCCAGGAGACAGAATTTCAAGTGATACATTAGATTATCTATTTTGTCTAGACAGAGATATAACCATAAATATAAATTTGCATGGATTCTTAAGCAGTTGATAACTTGAAATTGCTTGAACACATTGGATCCTATTCATTACAGAGGAACAGAGACAAATCCTATTTCCTACAGAAGTCTTTGGGTAAGCTATGTTACTCAGGCCTAGTATTGATGGGAATAATTCGAATCCTAGTTGTTATCTCAGAACTGTGCCTTTGTATCAGCTGGGATAAGTCACATTTACATTGGGTTGCCTCAATGTTGACTAATCTAGTCCCTGCAGAATTGGTCACCATGGTAGTGGTGGGGGCTTAACAAGAGTCCAAAGAGGACTTTGGGCAGGAGAAGCCAAGGAGATAAATTCTGATTTGGATGAAGGGAATAAAGTTATGTGATATAGTGTATCTGAAACTTTCAGGAAAAAGTGAAAATATTAATAGGTTTTTCTTTTTATGGTTAACTCTCTCTTGCAAACTTTGATCAGCTATCCCTGTTGGTATGCTTTCTCTCTTTCTTCCTTCCTTCCATTGTAGCTAGCACTGTGATATCAGATTTTTTTCTCTTTTCTTTTTTTTTCCTAGTGAGGTAATCTTGATCTGCTTGAAAAACTATCTAAAATTAGGATGGGAAACCAACATATACAAACTTAGAAGTAGTATCCATAGACCAGATTTGTTCTAGGATTTTGTTCTAGGATTTAACATTTTGTCTTCTTTTATTTACTAGCACCCTAAGAAAATAAAATTCTGAACTTGTCTGTTCAAGATTGAGATGTGAGTCTCAATCTTGAGAATATGTAGAATAACCCCAACAATCAGGCAGCCTGACTTGATTCTCGTCAGGGCCAAGGTGGCTTCTGTTTCATCCAACTCTCCAGGATTACAGACCAAATAAAAATATAGGGGTGAATCCAGAGGTAATAAAAATTACGAAAAAAGAGAATCATGTGTATGTCTCTTCTGAGTTTAACAACCAAGGAATTGGATATTAAAACTCCTAACAAGATAGCTTTAAAAAATAGATGTAACAAAGACATACTTATGTGTCATGCACAGTGATAGGGACACCAACATGATGAGATATAGTTCATTTTCTTTGTGCTCAAGAAAGTGATAAACACTGTATACATGAGAATAAAATACATGATTACAAAAGCATAAAAAGGGGTATAATATCATTTTGTGGAAATGCAGATGGAGAATATATCATCTGTTGTAGACAATTGCTATTTTTTTTGACTACCCAGTCTCTGTTTTCTTTTCTGGTGATATCGCTTCGATTTCCTTTTAAAAACACATACTCCCTCCATTCTCAATCCACATGTGTTCATTTCCCTTATCCAAGCTCCTGGGTGGTTATGTGATCCAAATTGAGCCCATGAGAGTTCATAATAAGATTTGTCTGAGCTTCAGAAAAGAGAAACACTCTCTCTTTCTCCTCTTTCCTTTTTTTTTTTTTTTTTTAATTTTTCTTCTTACAGTGAAGAAAGTTCTAAGGAATATTGAAACTGCTGCCAACCAGTTTTTTCACCATATAGAAAGATCTTACCCATACAATATGGCTTCTGCATTGGCAAGGCAAGGACCTAGTTGGAGAAGAAACAGAGACCATGTCTTTGCAGCTCTTAGATCTAGCCATGACTGAAGTTACATTTAACTTGGAAATTTTCAGTTGCGTGAGCTAACAATAACACTGTTTTGTTTATTCCATTTTCTGTTTGGTGTATTTGTAACATTTCAAAAAAATAATCAATACATAATTCAAACAATAAAACCATTATCTTTAATTCTACCTGTGTATCAGAGTTAACTAGAAAAGAAAGTAGTAATGATAATTATTATAATGAAATACACAAATCTGGATCTTATTCGTGCAGACTGACTCTGCAGTTCCAATGTGCAACACACTTTCTCTCAGTCTCATGCCTAAGCTTCAACAGGCCTTGTGTATTTCTTTTATCTCCATTGTTCTTCTGCCTTCAGTATAATAACAGGTACATGATAGCCTTTGGGAGAGGTTAGACATCTGGAACAGAGCTGAGTCAACCTGGTTATCTCAGTTGAGACTTTAGACATTTGAGAAAGACCAATCAAGATAAGAAAAGCTGCCTGCTTAACCTGCAGCTAACCAAAGATGGATGAGTAAATTCTGCCAACCCCAACTTAGATCTATCAAACCACCATGCTAACCCATATATTTTTAAGAAAAAATAAGTAACATTATTTTAAGTCACTAGGTTCTGAGGTATTTTGTTATGCAGCAATAGCTAACTGATACACTCAGACACATTTCCACAACTTGCATAAGTTATATATCTCAGACTCATGCCTTAGTTCTATGGTACCAGAGCCCATGGGCTTTTCCAACTTACTATTACCTTGGTTCTTCTCTGCTGAGCCTTTTATTCATGAATTTTTAAGGACATAATCTTTCTGTGAAGTATATAACCCTGAGGTTTATTTTCCTTTTCAATGGAGATTATCTAATTTCCTTTCAAAGTCTTTCCTTAACCTCATCAGCACTTGTCATCTGTGCTTACCATATCAAGTGGTTCTGTGTTACTTGTGTAATTCCACTATGCAGGCCAGAGATGAGCATCCCTGAAATAAATATGCTGCCAAGAGAGTTTATCTGTCAAGAGAGGTTTGCTCCAAGTTTCTGAAATACAAGGAGACATCCCGATTTAAAAACAACAGATATGCTATGTGGGTATGCTCAGGAAACTCTTGGTTGACTCAGAGAGCTATTTATGCAGTATACTATTTTTTGTAACTATTTATAATTTAGTGGGAAAAATGGGAGGAAGGGAAAAGATTTAAAAGTTTTTGAGCTCTTCTATTGTACCAAAAATATGTACATGTACTATTTTATTGTCACAAAAACCTTATGAAGTATTTATTATTCACATGTCCTAAAGTTAAAAAAATTTAGTTTAGTAAAAGGTAAATATTGTATTAGAGTTCTCCAGACAAACATGACCAACAGGAGATAGATAGATAGATCAATAGATCGATAGATTGATAGATCAATAGATAAGTAGATAGATAGATAGATAGATAGATAGATAGAGATAATTTATAATGACTCACAAAATTATGTAGGCTGGGAAGTTCCACAGTGTGCTTCCTATAAGGTGGAGATCCAGGGAAGCCAGTAGCATGGCTTAGTCTAAGTCTGAAGGCCTGAGAACCAGGTAATGTAACTCTCAGTCAGAATCTAAAGGCCTACAAACCTGGAGGGCCATTGGTGCACATCCCAGAGTCCAAAGGCTGGAGAACTTGGAGTACGTCTGCTGTCTAAGGGCAGGAGAAGATAGATTTCCCAGCTTCAGAAAAGAGAGCAAATTTGCCTTCCTGCCCTTTTGTTCTACCCAGGCCTCCTGTGGATTGGTTTATGCCTGCCCACATTAGATACGGGTGGATCTCCCTTAGTCCACTGATTCAAATACCAGTCTTTTCCAGCAACTTCTTTCCAGATAAACCCTGAAATAATGTTTGCCCAGCTGTCTGAGTATCTCTTAGTCTAGTCAAATTGACAACTACAATTAATCATTGCAAATATCATATAAAATATTCAGCTTGTACATAAATAAAGCTGGGGTTTGAAGCCTAGTTCTTTACATTGCATGGCAGTATAAAATCCAAATTTTGGTATGATTAAGACTAACAGAACAAGTGAGTCACACTTCTAACTAGTTTTATGACCTTGGAAAAACCTGATGTCACCATTTTTTTATTTTTTTATTTTTTATTTTACTTTAAGTTCTGGGATACATGTGCTGAACATGCAGGTTTGTTACATAGGATATAACCATTTTTCTCATCTGTTAAGTGAAGAAGGAACTGGCCCAATTTATTTTAGGCTTAAAACTGCTTTATCTAATAATATCACCAATAACATTGAAAAAGATACATTCACAGTCCCCAGGGACGCAAATTCAAATTTCAAATAATTTATTTTCATTTTTAAAAACTGTAAAATTTAATCTTCTTTACTTTTTCTTATGGGTAACTCAACACCCACAATTGTTTGCAACAAAATGGAATAGTTGTTTAGCATTTCCAGAACAGACGTAATCAGAAGGAAAAAGGCTCGTACTGAGGCACAACATCTCTCTTCAAACATATTTTTTATCTGGAATGTGATCTATGTGTCCCTGAAGGGCAGGGAATACCTGATATCTACTAAAAGGCAAGCAACTATTCTTAAAGGTGATTTTCAAAAATCTTTGTTCTGGTATAGTGAAATATTTTCTCAGGCTTCATCATTACTTAATATTGCAAAATACCATGTGTGAGAAGAAATTACAAAATCCCTTATATTCATTCTTGGCTAGATGCCCATAGATTATTTTTCATTATTTAATCAGTGACTTTCCTGCTGGACTTTATATATGCTTTGCATTGCATTTGGAGAATGGACTTCAACATTTAGATTTAGAGCCAAGTCTCACCTTACCCAAGGCTGTGACCTTGGGCAAATTATTTCCTATCCAGTGGTATAGTGCTAGTAGTAAGACCTACTGAAAGGTGTTGCAGCCACAGAGGTAAAGAAATATAAAAGGTTTGGCATAGAGCAGATCGTACATGCTCAACTGAGTCTGCTTAGTTTCTCATCTTTGGGAGAGAGAGTCAAGTGGAAGTGAGTTTAAATCCAAGTTATATCTTCTACTTACTATGGCAAACTCAGCAGCTCATTTCTCTGTTTTGATATAATGTCTTCATTTGCAAGATGGGTTGTTAAATTCTCTACAGTTATGCTGAGAATTAGAAACCATACATATACATACTGAGTTTTAGAACTTGAATGGCCCAAAGGATGTGATGGAATAGTAATAATAAAAAGGTACCTCTTATAATTAGATCCTCCAGTGTAGCAATTCCTTCATTTCTGAGTCTTGAGGCTACAAACCTAGAAGATTTTCCTACAGAGAAACTTCGCTGGAATCAGTGCAGCACTCACTTTTAAATATTACAACAAAGCAGCACATAGGGCTGACTTCATTGCACTAGCCTTCAAAACAATTAGGCATAATGCTAAATCAGGGTAAACTATATTTCTGAATTTATCTACAGAGTAATGAATAACATCTGCATCTGCAGGGGAACAATTTACACTGTTCTGTAAAACACAACACGGTAGTGATTAGATTCTCTTCCATCCCTTATATAATATTTCTTTATTATTTGGTAAATCTTTCTTTTCAAGAGTCATGCTGGCACTAGTAGGAGCCTTTGCTGTTCTACCAAGTACTTCATTTCATAAAGGAAGACTCTGAGGAGTAGAGCATTATGTTACCGCACCAAGGTTTCCCAGGTAGAATGGAGCAAAATTGAGCCCAGAATGTGGGAAGTATGGCTGATTAACATCCCTCTCATTGTATCACACACTTCGGTGAAAACTGGACTCTCAAGTTTGGAGGGGATCTAAAAACATATCTCATGCTTTCTTATTTTCAGTTCATGAATCTCCCCTGGATTACCGACAAAAGTGGCCATGAAGCTTTTTCTTTTTTTTTTTTTATTGTTATACTTTAAGTTCTAGGGTACATGTGCACAGCGTGCAAGTTTGTTACATATGTATGTATCTGCCATGTTGGTGTCCTGCACCCATTAACTCGTCATTTACCTTAGGTATATCTCCTAATGCTATCCCTCCCTTCTCCCCCCATTCCACGACAGGCCCTGGTGTGTGATGTTCCCCATTCTGTGTCCAAGTGTTCTCATTGTTCAATTCCCACCTATGAGTGAGAATATGCGGTGTTTGGTTTTCTGTTCTTGCGATAGTTTGCTGAGAATGATGGTTTCCAGCTTCGTCCATGTCCTTACAAAGGACATGAACTCATCCTTTTCTTATGGCTGCATAGTATTCCATGGTGTATATGTGCCACATTTTCTTAATCCAGTCTGTCATTGACGGACATTTGGGTTGGTTCCAAGTCTTTGCTACTGTGAATAGTGCCACAGTAAACATATGCATGCATGTGTGTTCATAGCAGCATGATTTATAATGTTTTGGGTATATACCCAGTAACACATGAAAAAATGCTCATCATCACTGGCCGTCAGAGAAATGCAAATCAAAACCACAATGAGATACCATCTCACACCAGTTACAATGGCGATCATTAAAAAGTCAGGAAACAACAGGTGCTGGAGGGGATGTGAAGCCTTTTCTTAACTGTCTTCAGTGAGCCAAAATGTACTACCTCTGGAGCTAGACTTCCAGTATTAACAGAAAATGAACGTGTGTTAGTAACAGAACTTCATCAGAAGCAGAAACAAATAAAACTGGGCTCCTCAGAAGCCTAGAATCCACTTCAGATGTTCAGACTCCTAACTCTTGTTATATAAAGGTTTGATAAGGAAGCCAAAAGACAAATAGACTTAGTAAAGCAACACTTCTTTTTTTTTTTTTTTTTTTTTTTTTTTGAGACGGAGTCTCTCTGTGTCACCCAGGCTGGAGTGCAGTGGCCGGATCTCAGCTCACTGCAAGCTCCGCCTCCCGGGTTTTACGCCATTCTCCTGCCTCAGCCTCCGAGTAGCTGGGACTACAGGCGCCCGCCACCACGCCCGGCTAGTTTTTTGTATTTTTAGTAGAGACGGGGTTTCACCATGTTAGCCAGGATGGTCTCGATCTCCTGACCTCGTGATCCACCCGCCTCGGCCTCCCAAAGTGCTGGGATTACAGGTTTGAGCCACCGCGCCCGGCCCAGCAACACTTCTACATTAGTGAAAGCCATGAAAAGTTTTATTAAAAAATTGAAAATCCAAACACCTAAATGTATATTAAATTTAAACTAAATTTTTTTTTATTTTAGTTTAAGTATATTAAAATGCCTTTGGTAGAGTTTAGTTTACTATTTGAATTATTAGGTTCATCATATTTCAATTAGAGTAATTTAGAATCTAAAATATACCTGGCACTCTGCTATGGGCTTTATAAATGGCATCTCATTTACAATATTTATCTCATCCAAACCTGGAAAAGAAAAGTCACTTTTTAATTGTCCTCATATCTGGGATGATGTAATAAATGTACCAGTAGTCTTAAACTTGAGCATGCGTCAGAATCACTTGGAGAGTTGCTAAAACAGATTGCTGGGCACCACTCCCAGAGTTTCTGATTCAGTGGGATGTGGGTGGGGTCAGGGAATTTGCATTTCTAGTAAGTTCCTAGGCGATGCTGATGCTTTTGGTCCAGAGTCCAGGGTTTCAAAACTGCCACTGTAAGTCATAAGCTTTCAATACAAAAAAGAGGAATAAAAGTTCATCTAATTCAGTTTACCAGCTAGGTAATGTTGAGCAAATTAATTTTGCAGAAGCTCACTTTTATTATTTGCAAAATAAAAATAATATTTCAGTTTGAATTTGTTTTAGATGATTGCCATAGAGAAATGTCACTTTCAAGACAATTATTATTTCTTTTTTTTGCTTTCCTTCTCCTCTTCTGAAATCAGAAATTACATATGTATGCCATTGAACACAGATAATGCAAAGTCTTTGTTGTTAATATTTTAGCAGTGTGAAGTATAGGGAGAAACAGGTACTTAGAATCAGATTTAGGTTCAAATGCTGTTTCTACCTTCATTACCTTGGCTGCATTAAATACTGTCTATTAGCTGCAATAATCCTCATCCCCCACCCACGACTTAGGGATAATTTGGCACTTCTGCTAGCTTCAGCCAAAGGAGCCTTTCCACATGAATGCCTGAGGGGCATCTCAAGCTCAGTGGAAACTAATCTCATTACCTTTCTTCTAAAGTCTTGATTTTAGTAGGTTACAACAAAATATATCCTGATATATAATCTAGAAATTTTGAGGTGACAATTGGTTCTTCTGCCTCAGCCATATTTATCCAGTTGAACTTTTGAAATTTCCTTCTAAATCTTTCTCAAACAATTCACATCCTTTTCAAGTCTTTGTTCAAATATTCACAGGTCTCTCACTGAGTCCATTGCAAGAGCCACTGAAGTTGAGAGTTGTCATTGTTTGAGACAATCCAACATGTAAATCCCTCTTATGCGTTTAGAGAATCCTCCTATTCTTAACCAGTAAGCTCCAGGTAAACTCTTTCCCATCTTGCCTTACTGGTGGGTCCCAGGATCTACTAATTAGGTGCTCCCAACTTGATCAGAAACTAGGAACACCAAGAAGCAAAAGCCCTGCCAGACTTATTCTAGTAATGAAAGTAGTAGCAGTGGCCTCAACGACTTCCTAGAGGAATGGTTATCTGTGGTTGTAGTGGAAGATTCTATGCTCAGTATCTAAGATGGTACAGAACCCAGTTCTGCCATGATAGTGACCAAATCTCTGTGTTTTCCTGGAATTGATGGGGCTGCAAGGACATGGGATTCTCAGTTTTAAATCTAGAGACAGTCATGGCAAACTAGGATGAGAGTCTGGAGGTATATGGGTATCCTTTGTTCTTGACTGCTGACACTCAAGCCTAAGTCTCTGAATCTTCCAGAAATGTGTTAGATACTTTAGGATCCTTTAATAAGTACATTTTCTGCTTACATTTACCAAATATTTTGTTGTTTGCAATTAAGAATGTGGACCAGTGTCACTTCCTACTTTGCCCCCGATTCAGATAAGTTCTTTCTGTATGCTTCTGTCAGAACAGTCTCTGTAGCACCCACACTTGTCCAGGTGGACCCTAAATCCAAGAGATAACCACCCCTCACTTACTGACTCGCACCCACATTTCACAGTGTTGCCAGGTGGAGATGTGCAGATGCAGCTTGCCTTTCCAGCCTCATCTCTCATGAGCAGGGACTATCCTTCTATTGTGTGAGTCTTGTCTTGTTGATTGAGTCTTTGTAGGATTTTCTATTAAAGGGTGGAAGTTGTTGTAAGCAGATGTTTTTTGCATGAGTTGATTTATAGATTTTTTTCCTTGAATTGTACTAGTTATGCTTGGATGCGTATTAAATTTTGAAAAATTCATAGCACAGCAAATTTAAAAGCAGGATTTCTTGTGTTTACACCTGGACTCCCACTTCTTGTAGCATAGCAAGCATTTGCAGTATCATGGCAACAAATAAATAAATAATTATCTAAAACAATGCCCGTTCATATTTAGGATTTTTAAAACTAGGTTCATTTAGCAGCTCATTCCTTAGGGGTATATTCCTCTACTGAAGACACACAATGGAAGGGAAAAAAAAGGAAAGAATAAAGCTTATTTGAAAACAGGACAACATGAGATTTTTAAATAAGTAAAGACAAAGGAAGCATGCTCCCTGGGTTCCAAATGACTCTTCAATTATAAAACATGCCACTGGCTTTGAAAACCACAGCTAAGGGATATTGTGCCACAGTTGCACCTCAGGGTTTTGAGTAGTTTGATATCATTATCATTTGAAACATGGTGACTTTGTATTCACACATACAGTGCATAAATTTCTAAGTTCAGGCTACACAAATTAACAAATAGAAACATTTTTGGAAACAACAGGTTTTCCTTTGTGATTTGATCCCCAAGTTAATGGGTTTGCTTTGTGGTTTCTTGGTTATCAATTGGCTAATCAATACATTACTTGTTAACTAGATGATCAGGTTATATCTCTGTTGTACGTGCTTAGAGAGTTTGTGACAAGTTGGAAAATCATTGATCAGAATCACTTTTCTTTAGAGAAGCCTATGGTTATTCTTATATAAAGTGCAGTATTATGGAAGAAAACTATATTTTAAAGTCTAATAGACCCTGATTCAATTGTAGATTAGTGACCCAGAGGGTATATGTCTTTAGATAACTTCTTTAGTTTCTATGAGTTTATTTTTTCCATCTGTAGCTTATTGATTATGAAGAAGATTCATAAAGCTATCCATTTTAGGTTAAGTTTGCACAGTGGTATAGAACCTAGTATATGTGTAATAACTATTTTTTTCCGTACCCTAAGAAGTAAGGAATAAGTCAATGATTAAGAGATTTTATTGAACAGCTACTATTTCATCTGATTTCTTTGTTCATCTCTTTATTCAATCATCTGATATAATCAATTGGTTACAGAGTCCAAAGATGAGTAAATGTCAAAAGGAGAACACAGTCCAATGGATGAATCAGACAATTGCAATGTTTTGGGATAAGGTGTGTTATGTGCTAGTAGAGCATGATATGAGACTGCTTAGGCCCCTCAGGAAGCCAAATAACTCAATGGTTAAGGGCCAGTTAAATGTGGTTTTTGAAAAAGAAGAGAGAAGAGAAGTAAGAGAATGGAAGTTTGTGAAAGAAGAGAACCTTGTACCCAGCCAGGACAAGTGGCATGAATGTGTAAGAAGGCCAAAAGAAAGAGTAAATGAGAGAGAATTGAGAAGAAACAAGATGAAAGAGATAGTTTAGAGAAGTTTAATATACATTAAATGTATAACGTATATTATAATGTGAGACTCTTATAACTATGCTTTCTGGTTTTGGCCCAGGACCTTTCTTTTCTTTCAGGAACAATTATCCATTTCTGTAGAAAATATTTTCTCATAGATGTTTCATATGTGGTCTAAGCTGATATTTTGTTAATAATATTACAGTTACTATACTTGTGATTGGTTTAGGTTGCAAGATTGCATGTTTCCTAAATCTGGCAAATTAATACCCTTAAGAAATAGTATAGTGAGGTGGTTAGGAACAAGTAATGTGGTTAGTAATACAAGTGCCCAGTTGTCAGAAATGCAAGCAAATTGTTTAACCTTATGTCTTGATTTCTTTATTGGTCAAATGGGGAAAATAGTATCTATCTTATAAATTTACAGTAAACATTAAATTAATAAACATAGACAAGGACTGACCTTAACAGTGCCTATCACTGCCACCACCATCACTCACCCTCCAGAAGCCTGAGGACCAGACCATCTGTTGTCTCCATTCCTAGTAAAGCCCCCCAGCAATCCCACCAACATAAGCCACTGAAGAACTCTGAAAATGATTAAAGCTGAAGAAATAATACAAAGACTAGACTACTGCATCACCCCAAAGCCAAAGACAAAGCACTCAACTCAACTGACACTATAAATGCATCTATATGGGAACACATGGACACATAGAGGGAAACAACAGACATTAGGACATACTGTAGGGTGGAGTATGGAAGGAGGGAGAGGACTAGGAAAACTAACTAATAAGTACTAGGCTTAATAACTGGGAGATGATTAATCTGTACAATAAACCCCTATGATACAAATTTACCTGTGTAAACCTACACAGGTATCCCTGAACTGAAATAAAAGTTAAATAAAAATAAATAGACATACTCAAGGAAAGAAGCACATGCCCATAGAAATAAGTCTTTCCCTATGAAAGCTACCCCATAAAATTGGAAGAAGTGACTGTTACACAAGATCACAGATATCAACATGGGGACACAAGAAATGTGAAAAAGCAAGAAAACATGATACTGCCAAAAGAACACAATAATTCTCTAGCAATAGACCTTGGAGAAGACAAAATCTATAAAATGCCAGAAAACAAATTCAAAATAATGATTTTAAGGAAACTCAATGAGATAGTAGAGAACATAGATTTACAGTATTTAAAAGTTCAGAAAAATAAATCGTAATCTGAATGAAAAATTTAAGAAAGAGATAGATACTATAAAAAAAGAACAAAAGAGATATCGTACAACTGAATAATTCAATAAAAGAAATACACAATATACTTGTGATCATTAATATTAGGTGTCAACTTGATTGGATTAGAAGATGCCTAAGTAGCTGGTAAAGTATCGGTTCTGGGTGTGTCTGTGAGGGTGTTGCCAGAGGGATTGACATTTGAGTCAGTGAATTAGTAGAGAAAAACCCACCCTCAATGTGGGTGGGCACCATCCAATAGGCTGCCAGCATGGCTGGAAGAAAGGAGAAAGAAGGTGGGATAAGCTGGCTTGCTGAGTCTTTTGGCTTTCGTGTTTCTCCCATGCTGGATGGATGCTTCCTTCCATTCCTCCTGTCCATTCTTCCTACATCAGACTCCAGGTTCTTTGGCTTTTGGACTCTTAAACTTAAACCAGTGGTTTGCTGGGAGGCTCTCAGGCCTCCAGACACAAATTGAAGGCTACACTGTTGGCATCCCTGCCTTTGAGGCTTTTGGACTTGGACTGAGCCACTACTGCCTTCTTTCTTCTTCAGTTTGTAGACAGCTTATTGCGGGACTTTGTCTTGTAATCGTATGGGCTAAATCTCTCTTTTAAACTCTCTTTCATATATACATATATTCTATTAGGTCTGTCCCTCTAGAGAAGCCTGACTAATGCAATGATCATCAAGAACTTCAACAACAGACTACATGAAACAGAAGAAAGAATTTCTGAACTTTAAACTAGGCCTTTAAAAATAACCCAGTCAGGGGGGAAAAAAAAAAGAAACAAAGTGTTTATTATCTACAGGATATCTTTAAGCAAATAATATTTACATTCGAGTCTTCCAGAAGAAAAATAGATAGAAAGGGGTACAGAAAGCGTATTTAATAAAATGATAGCTGAAAACGTCCCAAGTCCTGGGAGAGATATAAACATTCTGATACAGGAAGCTAAAAACAAGCCTCAAATAGATTCAATCTAAAAAGATCTCTCTCCAAGGGACAATATAATTAATCTGTCCAAAGACAAATACAAAAAGAGAATTCTAAAAACAGCAAGAAAAAAGTGTCAAGTAACATATAAGGGATTTCCCATCATAATAACAGCAAATTTCTCAGTGTAAACCTTACAGGCTAGGAGGGACTAGAATAATATATTTGAAATGCTATAAAAAAATAAAAAGTTACAATCCATGAATACAGTATTCAGCAAAGCTATCCTTCATAAATGAAGGAGAGATATTTTTCCAGAGAATCAAACACTAAGAGAATTCATTACCACTGGATTAGCCCCACAAGAAATGCTTAAGGAAGTCTTATTTCTGGAAACAAGGGATGACATTCACATTCATAAAAACATACAAAAACATAAAACTCATTGGTAGAGCAGATACACAAGAGAGAATGAAAAAGAAACAAAAGGTTACCTCCATAGGAAAACACCAATCTGCAAAGATAAACAATAAAGAGAAGAAAGGAACAAAGGATATACAAAACAATCAGAAAAGGATTAGCAAAAGAACAAGAGTAACTCTTTACCTATCAATTACAATCTTGAGTTTAAATAGTCTAAATTCTCCAATTAAAAGATGTAGACTGGCTGAATGGATTTTAAAGAAAGAAAACAAGACCTAGCTATGTGCTGCCTATAGAAACTCATGTCACCTGTAAAGATAACATAGACTGAAAACAAATAGATATAAAAAGATATTCCACACAAATGGAAATGAAAAGTATGCAGGAGGAGCTATATAAGACAAAATAAACTTTAAGTGAAAAAATAAAAAATAGACCAAAAAGGTCATTATATAATTATAAAGGAATAAATTCAGCAGGGGTATATAACAATTGTAATTATAGATAGGTAGATAGATAAGTAGGTAGATGGATAGATAGATAGATTGGTCTAACACTGGAACACCCAGATTTCTAAAGCAAATATTATTTGAACTAAAGTGAAAAAACAGACCCCAATAAAATAACAGTTTGGGGCTTAAGTACCCCACTCACAGCACTGGACAAAACATCTAGAAAGAAAAATCAACAAAGAAACATTGGGCTTAAACTGTTCTGTAGACAAAATGGACCTAACTTATATTTACAGAATATTTCATCCAAAATGCATATACATATTCTGCAAAATACACATTCTTCTCATCAGCACATGGAACATTATCTAGGACAGACTATATGTTAGGCCACAAAACAAGTCTCAACAAATTTAAAAATCTCAAAATCATATCAAGTGTCTTCTTAGACCACAAGAGAATAAAATTAAAAATCAATAACATGAGGAATTTTGAAACCCGTACTAATACATCAAAATTAAACAATGTGTTCCAGAATCACCAATAGGTCTATAAATAAATTCAGAAGAAAATTAAAAAAAAAAACTAGAAAAAATGAAAAATAGAAACACAACATACCAAAACTTATGAGATACAGCAAAAGCAGTAATGAAAGTTTTAACAATATGTGCCTATATCCAAAAAGGAGAAAGATTTCAAATAAACAACCTAACATTGTACCTAAAGGAATTAGGAAAGCAGTAACAAACCAAAATTAAGATAATAGAAAGAAAGAATAATAATAAAGATCAGAACAAAACTAAACCAGAAAGAGACAAAATCAGCAATATATAAAGATCAACAAAACAAAAAGTTATTTTTTTGAAAAGATAAACAAAATCAACAAACTTTTAGCTAGACTAAGAAAAAAAATAAAGTCCTAAATAAATAAAACAAAAAAGTACACATTAGAACTGATAATACAGAAATACAAAGGATCATTAGAGAATATTGTGAATGTTGGTGTATTAATTATACAGGAACAAATTGGAAAACCCAGAAGAAATAGATAAATTCCTGGGCACATATAACCTACCAAGACTGAGCCAGCAAGAAATAGAAAAGCTAAATAGACCAATGATGTATAACAAGATTGAATCAATAATAAAGTCCTCCATCAAAGAAAAGCTCAGAATCCGATGGCTTTACTGGTGGATTCTATCAAACTTTTATAGAGGAACTAATGCCAATTTTTCTCAAATGATAATAAAAAATTGAAAACAAAGAAATTCTTTCTTTGAGGCCATTCAATGAACACATTCTGTGAGGCCAGCATTACTATGAAACCAAAACCAGACAAGGATGCAACAAGAAGTAAAACTACAGGCCAATGTCTCTAATAAGCTTAGATGCAAAATTGTTAAAATACCAGCAAAGCAAATCCACCAGTACATAAAAATATAATGAACCAGGATCAAGTGAGATTTATTCCAGGGATGTAAGAATGGCTCAACATATGCAAGTCAATAAATGCAATATACCACATGAACAGAATGAAAGACTATATATATATATATATGGTCTATATATATATATATGGTCATCTCAATAGACACAGAAAAAGCATTTAGTAAAATTCAACATCCCTTCATGATAAAATCTCTCAACAAATTAATACTAGAAAGAATATATGTAAACAATAGATGCAATATATGACAAATCCACAGTTCACATATTGAATGGGGAAAAGCAGAAAGATTTTTCTCTAAGATCTGAAACAAGACAAGAATGTCCATTTCACCACTTTTATTCAACATAGTACTGGAAGTCCTAGCCAGAGCAAGGAGGGAAGAGAAAGAAAAAAGGGGAAACAAATTGGGAAACCAAAAAAAAAAAGTCAAATTGTTTTTCTTTGTAGATGACATGATCTTATGAAAAGAAAAATCTAAAAATCTCCAAAAAATGTCTTAGAACTGGTAAGCAAATTTAGTCAAGTTACAGGATATAAAATCAACATACAAAAATCAGTAGCATTTCTGTATGCAAATAATAAACTAGCTGAAAAAGAAATTGTAAATATAAGCCCATTTATGACAGCTACAAAAATATATCTAGGAAAAAATTTAAACAAGGAGATGAAATATCTCTATAATAGAACTACAAAATGCTGATGAAATAAATCAAAAAGAATATACACAAAAAAATAGAAAGCCATCCCATGAATTGGAAGAATTTCTATTGTGAAAACTTGCCATATTACCCAAAGCAATGTACAGATTTATTTCTATCTTTAACAAATTACCAATGCCATTCTTCACAGAAATAGACAAAAAAATCTCAAAATGCATACATAACTACAAAAGACCTGAATAGTTAACGTAATCCAGAGCAGAAAGATAAAAGCTGAAGGCATCATACCATCTGACTTCAAAAGATACTACAAAGATATAGTAACCAAAGCAGCATGATATTGGGGTACAAACAGAAACATAGAGCAATGGAGCAAAACAGAGAACACAGAAATAAACCTGTGTATGTACAGTCTACCGATTTTTCACAAACAAGCCAGTAAATACATACTGGGGAAAGGATAACCTCTTCAATGGTCCTGGGATTAGTGGATATCCATATGCAGAAAAATGAAACTACATCCCTTTTCTCGCCATATACAGAAACCAACTTATGACGACTTAAAGACTTAAATGAAAGACCTAAAATTACAAAACTACTGGAAGAAAAATCCAAAAAATCCTTCAAAATGTTGGTCTAGACAAATATATTATTGGGTAAGATTTAAAAGCACAGGCAACAAAAATAGAAATAGACAAGTGGAAGTGTATTAAACTAAAATGATTCTGTATAGCAAAAGAAACAATAAATAGAGTGCAGAGACAACCTGGAGAATGGAAGAGAATATCTGAAACTATTCATTCAACAGGGAACTAATATCCGTAATATACAATGAACTCAAACAACTCAACAGTAACAAAACAAATAATTCAATTAAAAAATAGTCTGGGTGTGGTGGCTCACGCCTGTAATCCCAGCACTTTGGAATGCCGAGTTGGGCAGATCACTTGAGGTCAGGAATTTGAGACCAGCTTGTCCAGCATGATGAAATCCTGTCTATACTAAAAATATAAAAATTAGCCAGGTGTGGTGGCAGACACTTGTAATCCCAGCTTCTCAGGAGGCTGAGACAGGAGAATCGCTTGAACTCAGTGGGTAAAGGTTGCAGTGAGCTGAGATTGCACCACCGCACTCCAGCCTGGGAGACAGAGCAAGACTCCATCTAAAAAAATAAAAAATTTAAAAAATTAAAAAAATAAAACAAATGATTTCAATAGACATTTCTTCAAAGTAAAGATACAAATGTCCAACAGGTATATGAACAAATACTCATTATGCCTAATTGTCAGGAAAACGAAAATCGAAACCACAGTGAGATGTTATCTCACAGCTGAGTGAGGTGGTTCACACCTATAATCCCAGGAATTTGGGAGGCTGAGGCAGAAGGATTGCTTAAGGCCAGGATTTGAGATCAACTTTGGTAACATAGTGAGACCTTTATCTCTGCAAAATAAAACATTAAATAATTAGCCAATTGTAGTGATGCTCACTTGTAGTCCCAGCTACTCAGGAGGCTGGAGTGAAAGGATTGTTGAGCCCAAGAGTTTGAAGTTACAGTAAACTGTGGTCATACCATTGCACTCCATCTTGGGAAAGAGAGCAAGACCTTGCCACAAAAAAGTAAAAATAAAAAGACAGAAAGAAAATTAAAAGATATCTCACCCCAGTTAGAATGGCTACTATCATAAAACAGAAAAGAACAAATTCTGCAGAGGATGCAGAAATAAAAAATTTCATACATTGATACACTGATAGTGGGATTATACATTAGTACAGCATTTATGGAAAATACTTTAAAGCTTTCTCAAAAATTAAAAATAGAACTACCATATAATCCAGCAATCCCACAATCCCACTACCGGGTCTTTATCCAAAGGAAACAAAATAGTATATTCCACAGATATATGTACCCCCATGTTTATTGCACCACTATTCACAAGAGTAAAGACATGAAATCAACCTAAATGTCCATCAACAGGTGAATGGATAAAGAAATGTGATATGTACACACACTGAATACTATTCAGCCATTAAAAAAATGAAACACTGTTATTCATGGCAACATGGATAAACCTAGAGGACACTGTGTTAAGTGAAATAAGTCAGGCACAGAAAGATAAACAGCACATGTTTTCACTTATATGTGGAAGTCAAAAATAGCTGAGGTCATAGAAGTATAGAGCAGAATTGTGGTCATTAGAGCGGAGGAAAGGGAGACGTTGGTTATGAACAATTACAGATAGAAGAAATAATTTCTGGTGTTCAATAGCACTGTAGCATGGATATCGTTAACAATGATTTATTGTACATTTAAAAAATATTAGAATAGAAGATTTTGAATGTTCCCAATACAAATACAAGATAAACATTTGAGGTGATGGATATGCTATTTACCCTGATTTGATCATTACACATTGCACACATGCATCAGAACTTCACTCTGAATCCCATAAATATGTGCAAGTATTATGTATCAGCTAAAAAGAAAAAGAAAAAATAAGTAAACATAGGTTAAAAAATGTAAAACAGTGCCAAGCACTTCCATAATGCTATATAAGTTTGATATTATTTCCTGGAATGTTTGTTATTATAAAAAAGGGAACAAGGTAAACAAATACTTCTCTCTCTTCCTGGAGATACAGTCCAGGTGTTGCTAGAGATCTGGTCTACTTTTCATGAGAAAGAAGCAAGTCTTTACTAAGACAGACCACAGTAGAGTCAAAAGTTATCTAGCCTCCTTTTCTCGCCCCTAAGATTCCTGGACCACACCATTTTCTATTATTTGATGTCTAATTATTCAAAAATTATTTTTGTTTAGTGAGCTACTCAATAGTCCTTACAATAAACACCCTTAATTTTTTTGACTAAGAGAGATTTACTTAAAGAAATAAAATGTGATACCCAATGTGGTGCTAATACAGATGGTGTTACACAGATAATGAAGAGGAGATGGAGTTACATCACTGATCATAGGGCATCATCACAATCATGAGTCAGAAAATTTACTCTGGAAGCAGGGAGACAGAAAGGCAAGACGAAAAGCTACTGCAGGTGTCAGTGAGATGTGGGGCGAGGGTCTGACCTGCAATCATGAGAGGAGACCAGAAAGGCAGAAACATGTTGGAGGTAGAGCTGACGAAATGTGACAAATATCTGGAAGATGTTTGGGAGAATTTAGTAGAAATCCATCATTTATGAATGTTCTAAATTGTATGAACCCCTTTCCATGTTTTGGTAGGACGCTATGTTAATGGAAACTCATGCATATCCAAGCTACGTTCTTGATTTTCAGGTTTTCTTGCAGTGATCAGGGAACTGTGAAACACAAAGACAGAGTTCTAATATGTACAAGTTTCAGGTAATACAATGTTATGGAAAGTAAGAGCTGCCTGTGTACATGTGCATACTGCATTCCTACATTTCATGCTACTAGTGTGCAGGTTTGAGATGTTGGTTGTTCCAGCTTGATCTTCTCTAGGAGTGTTTGATTTGGAAATGAGCTTTTTGAAAATATAGATTAAGCATAGGGCATTTATTCCTTTGACATAGTAGCATATCTCATATACTGCAGAAGGTCTCTAGAATTAGAGGTAATGCATAGCATTGCTCAGTTTTCTACTAGAGCAGAGGAATTCTCTATTGGGGGTTTAGCAAAAATAGTACCCTTAACAATACCAGACGGTGGGGGGGCATTGTTTCCCAAAGCCCTGGATATATATATATATATATATGTGTGTGTGTGTGTGTGTGTTTATATATATATGTGTGTGTGTGTGTGTGTGTGTGTGTGTGTGTGTATTCATAAGTCCATCCCAAATATTCTGTGAACTACCAAATATCACTTAACAGCAGAATATCATAGGTGCAGGGACAGGAAGAACAGTCTTCCCCAGGTTCAGGAAATAAGCAGGTACAATATTTGCAGAGAATTTAAAATCAATAATGAAATTAACCAAAAATTAGTCTCCTTTTTATTATCATCACATATCAGCAATTCCAAACAATATCAGTGTTAAAATACTCCTCCTCCCTGGAAAGGGTATTCCCTACAGACATCCCCCAACCCTGTTATGTCAGTGTCCCTTCATAAGTTTCTTCCACATAAAATTGCTAAAGTGCATTCTGTTACCTGTAGCTTAGAACTTTGGCCAATGGAGAGGAAGAGGTGTTAACAAGTCTTAGTTGTCAAGTCTAAGCAGCAGGAAAAGAGATTATGACATTAGCTAGTTGGGTGAAACTGGTTTGGAAGAATGATTATGAGTAGTTTTAGATAATTACATTTGAGGTAATTGTGACCTATGCAGAGAAATATTCACATGGAAATTAGGAGAAAGAATAATGCTGAACCATTGCTATGAAAATGTAATAGTAGATTAATCATTTTAGCAGTGTTACAGTTGTAATGCAAATGTGCTTAATACATGCTGGACATTGTAGTACCGGTATCTTTATACTTTTACATATTTATATTAAGCATATTTAATTAAATATCAATATTTATTACACTATATACGTGCATTTTTAGTTCTCTGTTTTAACGTTTTCTTGTGTTTCTCACTTTTCCCCTATTTAGGAAAACCAAAGGAATAGAAAGAGATTGAGAATCCTTGCACAAGGCTACTTAGCAAGAACAGGCTAATGCCAGATTTTCAGCAAGGTATGACTAACTCTAAAACCTATACCTGTAGGGAGACAGACTGTGGACAAGATTTCCAAGCAAAAGTTGGGTTTTGAAATAAGGTGGGAAAATGGGAAATATAATAGCAAACTAGGCTATCAGAATTGACTTGAGAAGATATAGATGAAGAAGGTAAGTGTGGAAGTGTGAAGGTCACCCTTCTTCAAAGTAAGATTCATTCCTTTATTCAACATTTACTGAAAAATATACCAGTCTGGTGCCAGTGCCTGGAGCTGTGGAGGTGACAAACTATAGTTCTGCTCTTGGGAACACTATGGTCTATGGGTGGACACAGACTCTCAGAGAGAACCCATTACAATGCTTTAGTGAGTGTTATGAAAGTACAAGTTCCCAAGGGCTACAAGAACCCCAGAGAAGGGCTAGCTCCAGGCTTTCTGCAGGATACTCTCAAGGAGTCTTAATGGCCAGGAAGAATTAACCCTCCCAGAAGCTTGAGAAGCACTGATGCTCAAGGATCATGACCAAAGGCATGAAAGAAGGAGGCAGCAGAGGGTGTACAATGGGAACAGAAAGCTTCTTGGTGTCCCCGGACCATTAAACGTAAAACCACAGATACCCATGAAAATTAACGCTTGAAACCAAGGAAACTTTGGTTCTATTCTATACTGGCTATTTTGGATCTAAGTGATGAGAACACATGGACACAGAAGGGAACAACACACATTGGGGCCTATTGGAGGGTGGAGGGTGAGAAGAAGGAGAGGATGAGGAAAAATAACTAATGGGTACTAGGCAGCATACCTTGGTGTTGAAATAGTCTGTACAACAAACCCCCATGACACAAGTTTACCTATATAACAAACCTGCCCATATACCCCCGAACTTAAATAAAAGTTAAAAAAAAGAAAAGCAAGGAAGGGAAACTACTATTTATGGAACACCTATTGTATATCTGCCGGAGACAACTTCCCCAATCTGATTTAAGTAATAAGAATAGTTAACACTTTCTTAGCGCTTACTATTTGCAATTTTGTATTGAGACTTTCCTGTGTTGCATTAGCATTTATATCAGTGTATTGTTTTAACCTGGAATATTTCTGAGGTATAATCTGCAGTGGCTGAATTTTATTCTATTGAATGAATGGATGTTTGCTAGTATGACAACTATTTATTAAGTGCTTGTACCATTCTAAGTAATTCATGTAAATTTGCTCCTTTAATATTCATAAAAGTGCATATGAGGTAGGCTTGCTATCATTCTCCTTTTACAGATGAGGAGGCTTTGACACAGAAGTTAAGTCACTTGCCCGTGTCACTCGGCTAAAAAGTGTCCGAGCCATCTTTCAGGGCTAGGAATGTGGCTGAGCGTCTGATCTCTTTACCTCAGCTCTCAGGCTTAAGTGGCCTCCTTCTACTCCCCTGGAACAAGTGGACTGCACCTACCTGTATCCATGACTTCCATGGTATCTTAGCCTGATTTAGTGCTGCTAGAAAGATGTACCTGGGACTGACTAATTATAACGAAGAGAGGTTTATTTTGCTCACGGTGCTGCAGGTTGTACAAGAAGCATGGCACGGTCATCTGCTTCTGGTGAGGGCCTCAGATTTCTTCTACTTATTGCCAGAGAGCAAACAGGAGCAGCTGTGTGAACAGATTATATGGCAAGGGAGAGGAAGCAAGAGAGGAGGAGGAGTTACCTTTTGAACAACCAGTTATCACAAGAACTAAGAGTGCAAACTCACTCCTGTGAGAATAGCACCAAGCCATTCTTGAGGGATCCACTCCCATAATCCAGACATCTCCCACCAGGCCCTACCTCCAACACTGGGGGGCAAGGGGCCGATTTCAACATGATCAAATTTGATAGCGCCAAACAAACCATATTCAAACAACAGCACACACCGTGAGCTCATGAGTGCAGGGGCTCCACTGTTTCTATGGAACTCCTGGTACCCAGCTCTAGGCCTAACACAAAATAGGTGTTCGATAGGTGTTTGCATAAAGACTGCCATGATAAAAAGTCAACATACCAAAAATGTGTATCTGAAAGTGACTCCACGAGATGCTGAGCCCCACATTATGCTGAAAGAGTCCTTCCTGCACCCTTTGGTAAAGCATGCCTGCACTTTTGTGGCTCAGAATTATAGAAAGTCCCATGGGAAACTTCATGAACTTAACTCGTATAATCATTCTCAATTTGGAATTCACTCCCTTCTATGCTTCTATATTTAGTTCTCTGCTTTTGGCTGCAGAGACTTGATAAAACTCATTTCTCGAGTGACCCTCAAACCCTGGATTGAAAAATAAATCAATTCGGCTTTGTTTTTAGCTCTTTATTCTCCTCTTTAACAATGTAAAAGCGAATGTTTTCTCTTTTAATCCTAACCGCAACCATTTGGGACTATTTTTATACTTGAGGATACTGAAGCACAAAATGTATAATTAATTTGTTCAAAGCCTCACAGCTACTGGTATGTGGTAATGAAAAGTATAGAATTCCACTCATAAGATCAGCATTTGTCCAGAATTAAAACATGTATTAATGACCTCAGAAACACCTAGGCATTTGTTGAAATGCACCGGTCCCGGGTCCACTCCAGATGTGCTAACTTTGGGTTTCAGTATCTTTGGGTTTGAGGTCTGGGAATTACATTTTTAGCAAGCTCTTTCAATGGTTCTTATGTGTCCTAAAATTGGTAAGGATTTATTTCATCAAGTCGCTGAAATGAATTCTAGGAACTCTGACTCTTCCTGATTGGCCATAGCATGTAATCTTCCTCCTTGTATTCCTTAGATCAAATTATGTGCCTCTCAAATCCTAAAGTGCAAAATAACGTGTCTGGATATCTGTTAAACTACAGATCCTGATGCAGGAGTTCTCCAGTGGGATACGAGCTCCCAGGTGATGGTGAGGCCAGTGGTTCACTCTGGCAGACACAGGTGCTACTCAGATCCCCCTTCAAGAAAATACTCATTACTCCTTGCTGAAGAATGTGGCCAGCTGGTAGCCACCAGCATTAGCTTCATCAAAGTCCACCTCAACTGTCCAAATGAAGCGGTAGCACTCCCAGCCAATGAGGGAGCACGGTATTGGGACAACGGTCTGGCTATTTCTAATCACAGTAAGACTCCAGGCTGCAGAGTCCTTCTTCCATGGACTCCCACTGGGTTGGCAGAGACTTTGCTGTATGTACTGTGAAGGTCTCGCTGACCTTCTCAGCCCCTCTCTTTTCCTTGCATAGGTATTACTCTTTTTTTCACTCTGAAATTTATGTTTGCACTTGCCTTCTGGAGAACCTAGAAGGCACATCTATTGCCCAAACTTTGAGTAACAAGGAGCTTACATCTTGGTTTCCAAACTCTGAAGCAGCCAAAGGCAATTGTTCCATCCCTATTGGACTGATCTTATCTCTGAAATCAGGGAACAGACTAAGATGAGCTTAAAACAGAGAAAAGGAGGAGGCCTGATTCATCACTCTTCTTAACTGTCATGGTTTATCTGGACCCAGTGCTGACCTAGGTTTGTTCCTGATTCCTGAAAGCCAACCTCCTCTTTCATGCCCTTTGCAGGGGATTCATATAAGCAATGACAGTTTTTTACAAAGAAAATCTCATGACAAAATAAATAAACATAATAGATTTAGATAAAGCAGTTTGGGCTAAAGTTGGGGATGGGCACAGAGCTCAGCCTGCTATCCACCTCCAATCATGAAGTTTGTCTTCAGGGCCTTAGGCTCAGTGTGTACCATTTGAAAAACAATTCTTTTCCCATGTTGGCTCTCAGTATAACAGGCTGGAATAATTTTTCACAGCTTCCTAATAGATACCTTGCTTGAAACTGCTATTTAAGTCAAAACCTCCAGTTTTCTCTCAGTGAATTAAAAGGTAATGCAGTTTTAATTTTAAGTCCAATTATATCTTGAGAGATGAATGGTACAGGGCTAATCCTTGCTTAGGGCCAAAAGGGAGTGATAAATCATTTGCTTACATGATCAGATTGCTTCCATGCTCCTCTGAGCCGCTAAGAAAACAGAAGTGAGTCGTTAACACCAGCCATTTCGGTGAAAAATGAAATGTAAGGAAAAGTCACGGTAGATGTTTCCTGTATCAGTCAGGATATTTAAGTTATACTGTGGTTAAATAAAATGTCTGTAGCTTATCCCAACACCAGCATTATTCTTATTCATGCCTCATGTTAATCCAGCTCATTGAGGGATCCTGCCTCCTGCAGTTGTGCAAGTACCCACTGACAGAGACTCCAATTTGATACACACTTGGAGATTATGGCCATGAAGTGAGGTAGATGTGGTGAATATGGTGAAAAGCTTCCATCGATTATTTATCTATCAGTCACATGGATAATTTATCTATCAGACACATGGATAAGACAAACTTTCAGAGGTAGGGAAAAGCAATCTAATACTGTGTTCCCAGAAAGAGAACTGGAAAAATATACCAAATAAAAATCACCAGTGGTTCCAATAGCTATTGCACTGTCTTTCAGTCTCTGAACATGATTTCCAAGTAAGGATGAGGCTGGGAGCAGAAGTAACATGTATTACTAAGCATCAAGTTTGGGTAGGCACTTTGAGATATAAAACTCTCAACAACGTTTTGGGATAGGTAAAATTTCCTATTTTACATTTTCTATGGCAGAGAAGTCCAAGGCTTTTCCTAAGATGAAAGAGCTAGTGCATGAAATCAGGATACTCATCCAGAAATGTCTGACCCTGAAGCCCACATTTGTTTCACTACTCAGTGCCGCATACTACATATGGAGATGTTCACCCTTTGAATAAATCACAGTCCTTGAGGCTGGAGTGCCATGAAATTGAACCTAGAGAGAAAGGGAAAAAGGGAATAATCAGGCAGAATGAATTTTAAAATTTTTCCAAAGAATAGATTAATCTAAAGTAGCTTAAGTGTGCATATCTGCAATAATGAACAATTACTGCATTTGTTCTAAGTGTCTAAGCTAACAAAATGTATTTTGTAGCTACCCCAAGAAATAGTACATGAAAAACACATTTTGTTGGCTTAGACACATAGTAATTACCTTTTTGTAACAAAGAGGTAATTACCTCTGTAACCCCATGAGATAAATTCAAATTTTCGTTCTGCTGCCTACTAGTGCTATGATCTGGACATATTCATTAAAGTCTTTGAACTTTAATTCCCCTAGTTATTCAATGGACATATTCATACTTTCTACATATTTTACTTGGAAATGAAAATGTAAATGGGATGTTATACCCATTAAATGGCATTAAGCATACTAGATGCTAAGTAAAGATAGGCAGGGATCATGTGAGCAAGTAAACAACACAGGCTTTGGAGTAAGACACGACTTAAATTCAAATCTCAGCCCTTCGTATTTGGCTGCGTGGGTAAATGGCTTAACTCCTGTGGCTTTCCTGAGTTAGTGAAATCTGTTGAAAAATGGGGCTAGTAATTTCAGTCTGAAGGGATGCTGTGGGGAATGCATAAGATACCATAAGTGAAATTTTCTAAAGAATAATGATACTCAGCAAATGGTGCTGACCTGTAATTCCCTTGCCAATCACAGACTCATAATGTGAATGTGTCCACCAAAGTTCATGTATTGGAAACTTAATCCACAATTGAACACTGTCAGGAGGTAGGGACCCTGATGAAATGTTTAAGTCATGAGAGCGTCACCCTCCCGAATGCAGTAGTGCCACTATTAAAAGGGCTTATGGGGCTTGGGTTCTCTCCCTTCTGCCAAGTGGGAACACGGCTTTTTATCTCTGTCTTGCCCTTCCACCTCCCCTACACACCTTCCAGTATGTGAGGATACAGTAAGAAGGCACTCGTCAGAAGACAGCACCTCGATCTTGGACTTCTCATTCTTCAGAACTATAATAAATAAATTTCTCTTTATAAATTACCAAGTCTGTGGTGTTCTGTTACAGCAGCACAAGACTGATTAAGACATAATGATTTTGAGAGAATATTCTCCCAAGTCCTCTGGAAGTCTTTTTTTCTTTTCTTTTCTTTTACCTACCTACCTCCTTTCCTTCCTTCCTTCCTTCCTTCCTTCCTTCCTTCCTTCCTTCCTTCCTTCCCTAATTCCTCTCTCTCTCTCTCTCTCGACCAAATTTTGCTCTTGTCAGCCAGGCTGGAGTGCAATGATGCAATCTCCACTCAGTGCGAACTCCGCCTCCCGGGTAGCGATTCTCCTGCCTCAGCTTCCCGAGTACCTGGAATTGCAATAACCACTATGCCAGGCTAATTTTTGTATGTTTAGTAGAGGTGGGGTTTCACCATGCTGGTCAGGCTAGTCTCAAATGCCTGACCTCAGGTGATCCACCCACCTCAGCCTCCCAAAGTGCTGGGATTACAGGCGTGAGCCACCATGCCCAGCCCTCTGAAACTTTTTATGAGTATTCTTGCCTTACAATAGAAAATTCCTTTGTGTTGACCAAGTTGCTTATGGCCTTCATGCTCAACTTCTTCTTGCCTGGGTAAAGACTAATCCTGCTTGGCAAAGTGTATTTCTCTAAATTTTGTTTTCCAAGTCCCACAACCACTTACTTGAGAAAATCCACTCCTGAGGTGCTTCAGTATTTTGGCTCATCTCTTTTTATTGTGAGACATTCCACTAAATCACTTCTGGGTGCTGGGGGAGAGACTCCTAGTAGTTGTTTATCATCCCATCCTCTTTGTGGGGAGAACAATGAGGGACAGAGTGCACCTCTACTTCAGGGTCCTTTGAAACTTCAGCTTTCTAAAAACAGGCTTCTCTGATGAGTAGAAAGATGAAGAGGAGCAGGAAAAGCCACAGTCCAGGGCAGTGGAGGAAGGGGAGGAGAGCAGTGGGAAAGTTCTTGGTCAATTTCAGTGCCCACGATGCAGGCTGATTGCTCCAGAAGAGATAGCAAAAGTGTAGGTAGGCATCAGGGAACACCACAGTAAAGGGAGAAACTGGCAGGAAGTGGAAGTAGGGCTATGAGGACCAGAGGAGAGACTCATTCTAATTAAAATAACTTCTAGAGATCAAAGGGATCATGAAGTGTGAGTGACTATTGTCTTGAAAAAATTTACCAGGGAAAAACATGCCCCTATACTACCCAAGGCAGTGACGCCAATAGAACAGAATATTCAGAAAAGAAGGGAGAACATAACTTCCAGGGGCCGTTCCAGTTAGGGAGATCAATGCTTACTTGATTTCTATTATGATTTACTTGACCTTACCCACAACAGCAGCTTTTCTTTCTGGTGGATCAATGGTGGTATCTGTGATTTGTGCCAGTTCAGTATTCAGACACTGATAAACATCTGCACCGATACACTGACCTTCTTGTTTTGATGGACAGTTTTGGTGGAAATAACAAATTCATATGTCAATATGTGACCTCACTCAGGTTAGATTTCTACGATACCCCACAAATAATAATTTATCATGTTTTTGAACTTAAGACCTTTGAAAGTTTTTACCATATTCGCCTTACCTATGACTTCTATATAACATTCACATGCTGAATTTATGTATGTCAATACTTTTTCCTACATGCATTTTTCATTGAAATATAAATACATAAGGGCATGAACCCTGTCCATTTTATTCACCATCACGTCCCGGCACCTGCATTCCACTGGCACATGGTTGATGCTCCATTGTTTCGTTGTGGTTATTAACTGATTAAATAAATGAATAACTATTGAATGAATGAGCAAAGTAGCATAAGAAGACGATAGGCTTGGGAGATAAACACACTAGCATTTTTTTAATTTGTAAAACTTTGAAGACTAGCAGCCCATTGTGTACCATCAAAGCCCTTCAAGATAAAATCTGGTTTAGGGCATGATACTAGGGAGTGATATCCAGGGCGGCCTTCAACTCTCAGCTTCTGAAATCCATAGTGGCACCTCCTTTGAGTCACTGTGTTTGACTCCCTCACTCACAACGATAATGCTCCATCACCCCAGCTCTGTGATTGCCCAGCTCCTCTTTCCTGAGGGTGTGAAGATCAGCCACACGGAAGGCCAAGGCAGCCTCTGAGTACTGTCAGCAGCAGGATCAAGATGGTGTTTAAGTAGGAGGATGAGTCATTCGCACTTAAGTAATTGAGGCTCTGTGGTAATAAAATTGCCAGTAATTTTTTTTTCTTTTCCTCCAGATTCTGTTTTTGTTTTTCCCCCATGAAATGAAACAAGACAATTGCCATGCATCCCCAGGTGATTTGAAAGGCCAGGATAGCGGTGCCTTTTCAGCGTGATACACAATTCTATATCAAATTACCAGGAGCTGCAGAGAATTGCAACTAAGTCAGAATCTAATGGACATGGGGTATGATTTATGTAGAGATGGAGTAATAGACAGGGATTTTAAAATTTGATGGAGAGCTGAAGAAATTCAATAAAAACTGGGTCTACAGAGGCATCTTTTACTGTGTGTGAATGTTTTCATAAACACCTCTGAAGAGATAATACTATACAGGTGAGCTTAATAAAAAAGGACTTTCCTTTTCATTCCTGCCAATCTGGCCCTTTCACAAACTCTCCAATGAGAGAGAAATATGGGCTTGTTGGGACTTTTCTTCCTTAGTTATCTAGTTTCCTTTTTCAGCCTGCTAATCTTGCTCCTCGCCTTTCAGCTTTTATTGAATTTTTGCAACAGGAAAGAATTTTGCTAGAAAGGATTTTACTAGAAAGAGCAAGTTAACCTGAATTGCTGACAAATGCAAGGCACTCAAATGCCTAACGAGTCACCTGCAGCTAAAGGTGCAGCATCCTAATGAACCCAGGTATCACTGGGGAGACAAGAAAAAGAGGTAGAGGGGAAAAAAAATGCATGTATTAGAAAAGACAATTACACTGGAAAAAGTCTTACATATGGGTTCTTGGAAAATGTACTGGCACTGGAGCCTAAAGTTCCTGGTTTTAAATCCTGACTCAGCTTCTTACAATCTCCATGACCTCTAACATATTGCTTAATTCCTGTGAGTTTTAATTTCTTCCTTTTGAAACAGATGATTTTTCTCCCAGGATAAATGGACAAATAAATATGATGTATGCGAACTACTATATCCACAGCCTTGGCACCATAGTTCTTCATAAACTCAAATTCCCACTCTGCCTTCTAGAGCCATAAAGAAGGCAAGGAGGAACTAGGAGAGGCAGATTCTTTGCTATCGGACAAGAAGTAAACCATTAATGTATAAGCGAACTGAACACCTACTGGAATTACACATTCAAACGATTCCCTTTTCATCCATGTGTCTTTTAGTCCAGAAAGCAAAACACAGGAGAAGGGTCCTGATTATCTTTGCTTTGGCATCACCCTGAGGCTATGCTGGGGAATGAGAGGAAGCCCTAGGTTGGGGAAAAGAAAGAGGAAAAGCTCAGGATGCCTGGAGGTTCCACTTGAGAAGCTGCACCGATGGAGAGACGCCTTTAAATGACTGCAGACTCAAGGGGAGGAGGAGAGTTTGCTGGAAAGATGATGAGCCTCAGGTTAATCTGCTTGAACACCCACACTGCTCAATTTACGCTGTTGGTGCGTCAACTTTATCTGGTATATTTTCTCCACCGTCAAAGTGAATCCTTACTGCAGCAAAAAAACAGAGGTACCTTGTTAATAAAAGCAGTTTCTCAGCTGGCATGTGGTTGGCCCATGCTTCAATATCAATCTGTGTATCCCTCTATCGTTTTTTTGAGACGGAGTCCCCCTCTGTCTCCAGGCTGGAGTGCAGTGGCATGATCTCGGCTCACTGTAAGCTCTGCCTCCTGGGTTTAAGCGATTCTCCTGCCTCAGCCTCCCGAGTAGCTGGGACTACAGGCACCCGCCACCATGCCCGGCTAGTTCTTGCATTTTTAGTAGAGAGGGGATTTCACCATGTTGGCCAGGATGGTTTCGATCTCCTGACCTCGTGACCCGCCCACCTTGGCCTCCCAAAGTGCTGGGATTACAGGCGTGAGCCACCGTGCCTGGTCTGCGTGTCCCTCATTCACATTCTCTTATTCATTCGGTTGATCATCTATTTGTCCTCCAAGTTGGAACGGGAAGATCATCTGTCTCACTTGAGTTTACTTCCTTTATTTCCCTCCAGAATTAGTCTATTGCCGTTTGGTGTGAACTAGTGGAACGGTACCAGAGGGAGTGAGGAAGGAGGCTGGTCTGTGTGATTAGGCTATCTGTGTTTGCTAACTGGCACTCATTAAAGTTAGGCTCCTGCCCTCCTGCACATACCAGAAGACAGGATGTGCTCTCTCCTCGCACAATTACATTTCAAAGAAATGACTTCCACTCCTTAAGAAAGATGTTACTGGATAGTCCAACTGGTTGGAAGATTTACATCCCAAAAGGAGTGGATAACAAATTTATAATTGAAAATTTTCTGAAGTAAATGCTTTAAGAAAGAGGAGATCAGGAGCCGAGGGCCAGGAAAACATTAATTAATTAATTAAAGGCTGTCTAAAATATAATCAAGTTGTGTTGAACTTCAAGTCCATCTTAATTACTCCCTCACCAACTGAGGACTGCACGCAGGTTATACGTGGGAGTCTTGCATCTTCCCCTGTCACTGACTCAGAACAGGGGTCTGGAGCACTAATGAACAGAAATGAAAATTCAAGTACACATGCCTAAATCAAATGGCTAAAATTACTCTATTTTTCCCTTAGTGGAATATTATCACTCCTGAAGACATGTAATGTTTTGTCATCTTTTCTGTTCACTTGGATATCTGTTAGTTCCTAACCCAGCCTCCCCCTGTTTCACTCAATAAAGGCTTCTGATTTCCACTTTCAGGTATAGCCTGGGCTCCACTAGAAGAATACAACAAGGAAATATCCTCCGTGTTGTATTCTAGGAGTGGAACCCAGGCTATACCTGAAAGTGGGAATCAGAAGGATAAATCAGTGAAAATAAAAGGATACACACACGCACACACACAGATGTCCTTTTATTTGGGAAACTAATTTAGAAGGTAGCATTCTACCATGATTAAGAATGCAGAGAGTAAGTGAAGCAAGTTTTAAGTGGAAAATTTAGAAGGAGGTTCAATTTTAATAAAATGGAATTGCGGTTTATATAGTAAATTTTTACTTCGTCTCTCTGCCCAGAATCACCTATATCCATAATTTAATATAGGTGATAAAATCTAGGTAAGGTCCTGTTCCTTCCACCATGCTCTTAACATTATTTCTTCCACATTGCTATTCTTAACGATACAATATCACACTTTCTATTCTCTGATTAATCCTGGATACAACCTACTTACCCACCCAGTCTTTTTCTTAAGAAAGGGTCTTCATCTTCCGTGGATGTTCAAACAGTGATCAGTAAAGGAAAAGTGCGCTATGAATGAGGTGGACCCTTGGATTTCTTAAGACATTAATGTTCTTAATAGTTTCCAGGTTCCTTGCCAACAAATCAGCAGAGGTTTAATTTGTCTTTATGAAGTTTTCATTCATCATTGTACAATCTGTATTTGATGTTTCTAATTATCCAACTGATGTATTATTTGGAGACCTTCTGAGACTAGTCAAATTCACTGGAAGTTTCTCTTTATTTTATTACAAATAAGAACGTGTATCAGCCAGAAAAAGTTTATGTTGTTCCAAGTTACCCAAGAATATTGTTCATTATTTACTTTAAAAGAAAAGCTGCTCAGGGAAAAAGAGAGAAACTCTTTAGTAAATTAGTTTTTAGTTTATTTTCTCAGCAAAAATATATAATAAGTATATTATAAATATATTACATATAATAGTTATATAATATACATTATATAATATATTAGTTATATATAATATGATGTATTATATAATATATAACTAACATAATATTTAATAGTCTTATATAATCACTTAAATTCTATAATATAATATATAATATATAGTATATGTGTAATACATAATATATGCAATATATAAATATAATACTATATAATATATTATAATATATTAAATATAATAAAATATATATTTTATGTAGTAGTTTTTACTTTATATAGTATTATATATAGTAGTTAATATATAATATATAATATAGTATTATTTATATTTTATATAGTATTATATATAGTAGTTATAAATAATATATAATTATTATATATACTAAAACATGTCATATATAATGGCTACATATGTAACTGTATAATATATAACAGTTACATATAATCATTTACCATCTTATATATAATACAATATATTATATATTAAATTAAATATTTCTCATATGTATTTAATTATGTATTAATATATTATATATTATATTTTAATCATTATATCACATATCACCTATAATATGTAACTATATGTAACTATTATATATAATAGTTATATATAATAGTTATATATGTAACTATTATATATTAGTTATATATAATATATAAGAATATGATATATCATAATATATAATTATTATATATAGTTATATATTATATATAGTTGTATATAATACATTTCATTATATAATTATATATTATTATGATATATCATATTGTTATATATTATGATATATAATATAGCTATATAGTAATAATTATATATTATGATATATCATATAGTCATATATAATAGTTGCACATGATACATTTTATTATATATAATAATTATATATTATTATAATATACAATATTCTTATATATTATATATGACTATTATATATAATAGTTACATATAATAATGTACCATCTTATATATAATATATATAAAATTAAATATTTATCATATGTAATTATATATTAATATATTATATTTTAATCATTATATCACATATACAATTACATATAATAATAAAATATATGTTTTATGTATTATATATACTATATATTATATAGTACATGTTTTTATACATGAATATAAAAATATATATTTAAAATATTTGGGTTACAATAGTAAGGCTCAGTTTTTAATCCTCCATGAAATTATTATTAATAAGTAATGACAGTTTTACTCTGATTTATTAACCTACCCACTTTTCTATCAGTTTAAAAATGACAGTGATTTGTATGGTGCCTAATTTTCGCTATGGGCCAAGGTTTAGTGCTATTTAATAGAGTAATTATTGGCAACTAGTAATGCCTGATCTCACCTATGGTGGGTTGCTTTATTGTTCTCAGTTCTTTATTCCTCCTAGTGTCCTGGCTTCTTGCCATATGACTTTGCAGTTACTCTTACTAAAGTCGATCTCATTTGCGCTGTGTTTGCATGGGATTTTGGTCAAAGGTTCCAAGACTAGGTCTAGTGTTTCTACTTACTCCTCCTGTACTTCTGCCATCACCATAACAACAGGCACCCCAGGGAGCCATTGGCTCTAGGAAGACCAAGTAGATCTGGGCTGAATACTGCAGTTGGACAGTAAACTGACTAGCAAATACATGAACAAGAAAGAATAAATGATTTATGTCTTATGCTACTGAGTTTGTGTTGCCCATTATAGAATATTATTATGGTAACAACTGACTGATATATCTGGCTTCTTTCAGGATTTATAAGGGAGTTATGGACATACAAGATGATAGTGATAGCAGACTAGAAATCAAAAAGTTGATCTAACGTAAAAGAGTACAAACTCACTGCCTGCATGCAGAGTCTTAGAAAGCCTGGGCTGGTGCTTGTGGTTTAGCCCTGAAGTCCAAGGAGAATTTCTTGCTTTCCCTGAGTCTTGTGGCCTCATCAATTCAGCTCGGTCTGGACTGAACAATAAACAAAAGAGAGTAAGAGAGGCATTGATAGGCCTGGTTCTGGAGATGAATATGGCCAGCATCTGTGAAAACTGCATGTAGGCATGAACTGACCCAACTACTTCAAAGCATACTGGAAGCTGATGGCAACTGAAAACCCTTCCTTCTTCTTCCTTTCCTTCCTTTCCCTTTCCCTTCCTTCCCCTTCCCTTCCCATCCCTTCCCATCCCTTCCCTTTCCCTTCCCCTTTCCCTTCCTTCCCCTTTCCCTCCCTTCCTGTCCCTTTTCCTTCCCCTCCCTTCCCCTTCCCTTCTCCTCCCTTTTTCCTTTCCCTTTCCCTTTCCCTTCCCTTTCTCTTCCCTCCCCTCCCCTCCTCTTCCCTCTCCTCCCCTTCCTTTCTTTTCCCTTCCCTTCTCTTCCATTCCATTCCCCTTTCTCTCCCCTTCCCTTCCCTTCATCTCCATTCCCCTTCCCTTCCCTCCCCTTCCTTTCCCTTGCCCTCCCATTCCTTTCCTTGCCCTCCTCTTCCCTCCCCTCTCCTCCCCTTCTTTTCCCTTCCCTTCCATTCCATTCTGTTCTCTTTTCCCTTCCCTTCCCTTCCCATCCATTTCCCTTCCCCTTCCTTCCCCTTCTCCTTCCCCTTCCCTTCCTTTCCCTTCCCCTCCTATCTCCTTCTTTTCCTTTCCCTTCCATTCCTTTCTGTTCCCTTTTCCCTTCCCTTCCCTTCCCTTCTCTTCCCTTCCTTTCCCTTCCCATCCCTTTCCCTTCCCCTTCCTTCCCCTTCTCCTTTCCCTTCCCTTCCTTTCCTTTCCCTTCCCCTCCCATCCCTTTCCCTTCCCCTTCCTTCCCCTTCTCCTTTCCCTTCCCCTCCCTTCCCCTTCCCCTTCCTTTCCCCTTCTCCTTCCCTTACCCTTCCCTTTTCCCTTTCCCTACTTCTTCCTTTCCCTTCTCTTCCCTTCCTTTTCCTTCTCCTTCCATTCCTTTCCCCTTCCTTCCCCTTCCCTTCCCCTCCTCTCCCCTCCTTCCCCTCCCTTCCCTTCCCTTTCCCTTCCCCTTCCTTCCCCTTTCCTCCCCCTTCTCCTTCCCTTTCTCTTCCCCTTCCCTTTCTTTTCCTTTCCCTTTCCTCCCCCTTCTCCTTCCCTTTCTCTTCCCCTTCCTTTTCTTTCCCTTTCCCTTTCCTTTCACTTCCCTTCCCTTCCCTCCCCTCCCCTTCCTTTCCTTTCCCTTCTCCTTCCATCCTCTCCCCTTCCCATCCCTTTTCTTCCATTCCCTTCTGTTCCCCTTTTTCTTCCCTTCCCTTCCCTTCCCTTCCCTTTCCTTCCCTTTCCTTCCCTTCCCTTCCCTTATCTTCCCCTTTCCCTTCCCCTTCCTTCTCCTTTCCCTTCCCTTCTCCTTCCTTCCCCTTTCTTTTCCCTTTCATTTTCCTTTCCCTTTCCTTTTCCCCTTCTCTTTCTCTTCCTTTCCCTTCCCTTTTCTTCCTTTTTTTCCTTCCTCCACCTTTTCTTACTTTTTCTTATCTTCATATTTATCTTTATCTTCCTCCACCCCTCTTACTGGCAGCTTCCATGATAAAATTAACATGAGCAAAACAGAAAACATCCAGTTTCTAGACATGTTCACATCTTAGATAGCAAAGCTGTCTGGGAGTCCTATGACCCAAGGAGCTAGATGAGTAACCATCTCTTTGGTTGGAGTAAGGGCAGTGGCTACAATCACTAGTGGAGACAGATGTGCTTACTGGGGCAGCCAGCCCACAATGGCCCTCAGCCGCAGCAGCAACAGCGAACAGCAACATACAAAGACACGTGCACCTGGGAGATTGCTTTTCCTCACCAAAGACAAGATGCCATGTCCTGAGAAACTCAGAAAATGTTACAAAACATTCCTATGCACTAAATGACAGTTAATTTTTATCAAGTATTCTAAAGAAAGCCTGTACCCTAATAATATGCAAACAATAGGAAATGAATATTTATTGTGTAAGCATAGAAGAGTAAAATTTTTGTCTTAGTCTGTTAGTGCTTCTAGGACAAAATACCACTGACTGAGTAGTTTACAAAAAACAGAAACTTACTTTCTTACAGTCTGGAGGCTGGGGAATCCCAGGTCCAGACATGGGTGTTCAGTGTCTGGCGAGGGGCCCAGTCTCTCCCTCCAAGAGGGAGCCTGTTGCTGTATTTTCTGGAGAAGAGGAACATTGTGTCCTCACATGGCAGAAGGCAAAGGGGAAATGAGCTGATGACTGTGTAAAGCCTGTTTAATCAAGGTCTTAACCCCATTCACAAGGGAGGAGGTCTCATGGCCTAATCACCTCCTGAAGGCCCCACCTCTTCATAACTTCACATTGGCCACCCTTGAGGAGCTAGAGGGGATCCTTTTAAACTACAGCACACAAGATGGTAAAATTACACAGTGATGTGAAATCCGCATCCCTTATAACCTCCAAGATGTTGCCAGAAATCTATCAGAACTGGTCAGAAGACAAAACTATGGTATTATCTACAAGGAGTCTGAAAAATATATACAGAAATCCTGCCTATGATGCTTTACTTTATTCAAAGTAAAAATTCTATTTTTTAAATAAGTGTTCCACAAATGTTCATCCTTCTAACTCTTTAAAGATGATCAATACTAACTCTAAACACCGAGGGAGAATGGTGTTCGTGCTTCATGTGGTATTATTGAAGATGATTGAGTGGAGGTGGCTTGGACAAAGGAGAGGTTTCTGTTCAGAGTCTGCTTTCTTCTGATGTTTTTGATGTGTTTATTTATCCACATAAATGTCATATACTGTACTTACAAATGCACAAATCTTGGGTTGCAAGATTTTCTGCCTGCAGGGAGATGTACATTATCTTCTGGAGCTAAATATTTCTTAAGTTTCTCATTTCGGTCTAAAAGCAAACAACAGTTAAAAACAATGCAAATGGCTATCGATTGTGACTTTCTGAGTTATTCTAAGACACAGACATGGATGTCCTCTGCATCTCGTTTCAGGCTGCTGGCTTTTTGAAATAATCCTAAGTAAGGAAAACAGTGTAAGTCAAGTGCAGGCTCTAGTTTGAGTCTAATGGTCTCAATACTGGCATTCAGTTACCCAGCATGACTCTAGGCCACCCGTGTGTCCACTCACTGGGCCTACTCCACTCCTGCAAAAGCTTCTATCTGTGCGTCTCAGTTGGCACTTGAGAGTGGATACTTAACCACCTTTGAAATAGGCAAAGCCTGGGGCAGAAAGTGAGGCTTCAGGAAAAGCAACTTGAGAGTTGAAAGAGTTTACTTTCAGGGCTCCGTTTGGAGGGGACAAGTGGGATTCAGGTATCAGCAGGAGAGACGTTCAAGGGAAGACTGTGGAAGGAAAGTGAAGTGAACCTCAGCCAGTAATGAGATAGAGAAATGTGTTCTTGGCTATTCTCTGAGCATGGTCTTCTGTCTGCAACTTTGTGTGCTGAGTGAAGCCCTATCCACTACAGTTGTCAGGCAGTATATGCCATAGTATTCCCAACAGTTCGGAGCCACACAGCCTGAGTTCAAGCCCGCTTTCATGGTCTGCAACTACTTGGTGTATCAATTTGTCTAAACCTGGACTTCAGTGGCAGAAAGTCTACCTTCCTGCATAAATAAGGACATTTTTCATCATCAGATTTACTAGCAAGAGAGTATACTTGAGCCTTCACAATCTTACCGTTTTTTTTTTCTGTTTGTTTGTTTGTTTTTTTGTTTTGTTTTTGATAATAGGGTTTCATTCTGTCATCAAGGCTGGAGTACAGTGGCACAATCATAGCTCAGCCTTCTGAGTGTCTGGGACTATAGGTACATGCCATCATGCCCAGCTAATTTATTTATTTATTTTATATTATGTTTTGTAGAGATGGGGGTCTCACTTAGTTGCCCAGGATAGTCTCGAACTCCTGGCATCAATAAATTTCTCCCACCTAGGCCTCCCAAATTGCTGGGATTACAGGTGTGCCTTTTTTGATATAAGTCAATTAGCCAGTCTGTTTTCATTTTATAAAAAAATAAAGAAGAGTTCTACTTATTAATACACTTGTATCTTTCAAGAAAAAATTGCCTTCCTCATAGTGTTATTGTAAGTCTTAATTGTATATCTCTTTAATATATCTTGACACATAGAAACAATAAATAAATGGAAGCTGTTACTCTTGATGCTTTGCTATCAATTTTGATATTTTATCAAATTCTTTCTGTTCTTGTCACTTCTATGGATACATCAGGGAAAACAGAAGCATGAGTCATTCCCATAAACTTAACTCCAGGTAGGCAAGGGATCTACTCAGGAAAGTGTTTTCTTGAATGTAAGACTTGTGAATTCTTAGAAAAGTATCATGAAAAAAGATCAGCCTTTGGGGTTAGGAAGAGTCATATTTGACGTCAGTTCTGACATTTTTCAGCTCAAAGGACTTCGCCGAACTATCCAGTAAGAATGATAGTTCATACTTCCTAAGAAGCTGTAATTGCCAGACACTGATCTAACTGGTTTACATGTATAAGTAATTAACTTTCATAAGGCCCCTTTCAGATTAATGCTATTTTTATTTCCATTTATTAGACAATGAAAACAATCCAGAAAAAAATGATGGTAACTCACTGTGTTCTGAAGTAGCTCAGCTCCAAGGACTGTGACTTTAACTTCTAAGCAACACCCCCACTCCATTTCAGTTTTCTTCCTGTGCAATGGGAGTGATTCACACTATTCAAGCTTCATTTGTGAGGATTAAATTCACAAACTTTAGTAAAAGCCCTAGCACACTGATTGCCACACTCTAATTACATTTAAATAATGACTTTTATCATTAAGTTTCTTGGTTGCAAGCAATAGAAAGCAACTCTTGCTAACTAAAGTAAAAAAAGGGGATTTAGTAAAAGGATTTTTGGTAGCTGAAATAATTATAAGAAGGCTGAAAACCAGGCTACTCAAACAAGCAGGACCCAGAAGAAATTTTTTATCATATGTAACAGCCAAAGAATGCATGCCTCCGCACCTGTTTATTTAGAAAGTTGATGTACATACCATCATCACCTTTTCTCCGACATATAGCCACTGTTAGACAGTGTTTCTTCAAGGTGTAAGTAGCAAGACTGAATCAGTAATACGGTCTCCTAAAAAAGAAAAGTCTAGAACTGCATAACTTCACTGCTGATTTCTATGCAGGTTTTAAAGAAGAAATAATACCAATTCATCTCAAACTACACCAAAAACTTAACATGGAAGGAATACTTTCTAACTCATTTTACAAGGCCAACATTACCCTGATAGTACCAAAACCAGGGAAGGAAAAAAGAGAAAAGGAAACTACAGGCCAATATCCTTGATGAAAATAGATGCAAAATTCCTCAACAAAATATTAGTGAACTGTCTAATAACACATCAAAAAATAGAGAACACCACCATGATCAAGTGGGATTGATTCCAGGAACACAAGAATAGTTCAACATGCACCAATAAATGCGATATATCACCTCAACAGAATAAAGGACATAAATCATGTGATCAGTTCAGTAGATACAGAAAAAGTATTTGACAAAATACTTTCAAAAACTCTCAATATCATGAAAGGATGTTGAATTTTGTCAAATGCTTTTCTGAATCTGTGGAAATGATCATATGATTTTTGGAAAGTACCACAATATTTTCAAGCTATACAAAATTTTGGAAAGTACCACAATATTTGCAAGCTATATATAATTTTTGGAAAGTACCACAATATTCGCAAACTATATATAATTTTTGGAAAGTACCACAATATTTGCAAGATATACATAATTTTGCAAGGAAAGTACCATGACACAATAAAGGCCATATATGACAAACCCAAAACTAAAATCATACTGCATGGGGAAAAACTGAAAGCTCTTTCTCTAAAAACTGGAACAAAACAAAGATGCTCACTTTCACTACTTCTATTCAGCATAGCTCTGGAAGTCCTAGCCAGAGCAATTAGTCTAAAGAAAGGGCATACAAATTGGATAGAAGGAAGTAAAATTGTCCTTATTTGAAAACAGCATGATCTTATATATGGAAAAACCTAAAGACTCTATCAAAAACCTCTTAGAACTGAAAAACTAATTCAGGAAAGTTGCAGGATACAAAATCAGCATACAGTATCTTACTATTTTTGTAGCTATTAAAATAAGTGTTTTTGTAATTTTTTTCAGATAGTTCACAATTAACATGTAGAAACACTAATTATTTCTGTATATTAATTTTTTTGTAGTGTAACTTTACTGAGTTAGTTTGTTAGTTCTGAGATATTTTGGTATTTAGGTTTTTCTAAATATAAGATCATGTTGTCTGCAAACAGTGACTTACTTGCTCCTTTCCAATTTATATTCCCTTTATTTTTGTCTGTCTTGTCTAATTGATCTGGCTAAGACTTCCAGTACGATGTTGAGTAGAAATAGTGAAAGTGGACATCCTTGTCTTGTTATAGATCTAAGAGGAAAAGCTTTCAGCTTACCCTCATTCAGTGTATCAGCTGTGGGTTTGTCATATATGGACTTTATTGTATTGAGGCACTTTTCTTTTACACCTAATTTGTTGAGTGGTTTTATTGTGAAAGAATGTTTAATTTTGTCAGATGCTTTTTATGCACTTACTGAAATGATCATTTAATATTTGTAATTTATTCAGTTGAAGTGATAAATCATTTATTGATTAGTTTATGTTGAACCATCTTTGCATCCCTGAGATGAATCCCATTTGATCACAATGAATAATCTTTTAAGTGTGCTGTTGAATTTGGTTTGTTAGTATTTTGTTGAGAATTTTTGCATCTATACTCACCAAGTTTATTTGACCTTTTGTTTTCTTTTTTTTTTTTTTTATCCTTGTTTGGTTTTTATATAATGGTAATGGTAGCCTCAGAAAATGAATTTTGAAGTATTGCTTTTCTTTAAATTTTCTGGCATAATTTGAGAAAAATTGGTATTAGTCCTTCCTCAAATATTTCATTGAATTCCTCAGTAAAGACATCAGGTCCTGAACATTTTTTGTTGTTGTTAGAAAACTTTTTACTATCAATTCAATTTTCTCACTTGTTAATGGTCTGCTCAAATTTTCTATTTCTTCAGAATTTAATTTTGGAAGGTTGTATGTATTCGAGAATTTCTTCTACATTAGAAAATTTGTTGATGTATAGTTGTTCATAATTGTCTATTCTAAATCTATGTATTTTTGTGGTATCAGCTGTAATGTCTCTTTTTTCACCTCTGATTTTATTAATTTGTATCTTTCCTCTTTTTTCTAAATAAATCTGGCTATGATGTATCTTTTTATCTTTTCAAAACATCAATTATTCATTTTGTTGATGTTTTAAATTGATGTTCTAGTTTCTATATTATTTATTTCTGCTCTGAGCTTTAATATTTTCTTCATTGTGCAAAGTTGAGGCTTGTTTTTTTCTTATGTTTGCAGATTTTGTGTGGTGCATCATTAGGTTGTTCTTGAGAAAATTTTTTTTTCTTAAATGTATTTGTTTCTCCAGGTCTTCTCTCTGCACACTCCTATAATGTAAATACTTATTTGTTTAGTTAATAGTGTTCCATAAGTCCCATAGGCTTTTAAAATTCTTTTTAAATTTAATTTGTTTCTCTGACTGGATTATTTTTAAAGACCTGTCTTCAACTTCAGATTTTTTTTTTTCATCTGCTCGATTTAGTCTGTTGCTAAAGTTCTCTGTTGTACTTTTTATTTTATTCATTGAATTCTTCACCTCCAAGGTTTGTTTGGTTCTTTTATATATCTATCTTTCTTGAATTTCATATTCAGATTATGGATTGTTTTCCTGATTTCATTAAATTGCCTGTGTTGTCTTATATCTCATTGAGGTTCCTTGAGATCACCATTTTGAATTCCTCTTCAGGTGTTTTAGAAATTTCCTTTTACTTGGGGTCTGTTACTGGAGAATTATTGTATTTCTTTGGAAGTGTCATGCTTCCTTGTTTTTTCATGTTTCTTGGGTCCCTACTTTGACATCTGCACATAGAGTGGAACAGTCACCTTTTTTTATTTTATGAAGATATTTTTAATGTAGATGGGTCCTAGGGTGTTGGATGGGTGTAGTGCATTGGTTTGATTCTGGCTAGACTCAGTAGTGTGGTCTCTGTGATGTTTCCTCAGCTATAATCCACATCAGTGATATTTGTGATGGTGTCAGTGGCTTAGGTGACAGGAGTGAGAGCAGTAGTTAGTTTTTGCTGATGGAAGTGGTGCCACACTGGCTGTCAGGCCAAAAATGTGCATGCTTCATGGACCAGCTTGGTATGCTATGGGCTTTCCATGGGATGGGGTCATCTTTGCTCTGACTGTTAAGCATGGTGACCCATGGACTGGCCTACTGTGTTATTAACTTTTCAGGGACCTGAGCTACCATGCTACTGGTGGTCAGGTGGGACATATTGTACGTGGATGTACACAGGTGTGTATAGGCATGGTGGACCAGCCAGCTGTGTGTCACCTTTCTCACTCTACAAGTATCCCTTTTCCTTGGGGTTTGGGGTTCTATGTAGGTTGACACATGGGGTCTGAGCCATGTCATTAGACCTAGTTTTCATGTCACCATGGCCAGTTGCTGCAGTGACCTGCCTGAGCATGGTAAAATGATGATGGAGACTCAGGGACACAGAGAAGCAGTGGCCATTGGCCCCAAGGGCAAGGACATACTGTAGCTGTGGGTTCAGTTTCGAGATGGAGCCATCTTGGGTTGCAAGGATGGGGTGTCCTCAACCTAACCTCCTATTCTGGGGCAATGCAATTGAATGATCTACAAGTAACTCTCAGAACTGGATTTGGAGTCTGTGAGGACTGTGAGACTCTCCTGTAGCAAGGACTACAGGCATCTCCAGTTGCAATGGGTACTTCTGGAAGTCTCCAGCCTAACAATGATCCCAGCTTGGGAGATGGTATGGTAGAGGTAGAGTGCTTCACTCACCATTCTATGTTGCTGTCCTAGGTGACCATCTTCTACAAGAATTTAGTCACTCCTCTGGTTCTCTCCAGCATATTTCCTTAATCATTCCAACAGAAATATGGTTGTTTGTTCATTGTCTTGGTTTATTTCTGTTGGCTGACTAGCACCAGGAAACTTTAGTAGGGTATCTTGCTAATGTCACTTATAACTCTTAGTTTATGCCATTGACTGTAAAATTCCTTGGAAATAAAAATCATGTCTATTTTTTGTTCATTTTGTAGTAAATACTCAGTGCCCTATATTCTATTGGGTATTGAATTTTTATAAAAATAGGATCATATTAAGAAGCTTAGGAAGCAGAACAAGATGGCATAATAGAAGCCTACACAATTTGTTCCCAGTCCCACAGAAACACCAAATTTTAACAACTATCTGCATATAGAAAAGAGAAAAGCACTATCATAAGAACCAAAAATCAGGTGAACCACAGTACCTGTTTTTAACTTCACATCACTGAGACAGGCATTTAAAAGAATAGGAGATACAGTCTTGACTAATCAATGCTACCTGCCCCCCAATCCACTGGCAGTGACCATTCAGCACAGAGAGTCTATGCACTTGTGGGAGTGAGGGTGAAATGACTGCTGGACTTTACATTGAATTCAATGTTGCTGGGTCACAGTGAAGAGAAAGGCCATGCTGGGCTCAGCCAACATCCACACAAGGAGGGAGCATTTGGACTAGCCAGAAGGGAATTGCCCATCTCAGCAGGCAGAACTTTGGTTTCTTGGAAAGCCTGGCCACCATGGGCCAAAGTGCTCTGGGGTCCTAGGTAAACTTGAAAGACAGTCTAGAACACAAAGACTGCAATTTCTAGGAAAGTGTTAGTGCTGGGCTGGGCTTAGAGCCAATGGACTAGGGAGGCACATGACCTAGGGAGACACAAGTCATGACAGCTAAAGAAGTACTTGTGTCACTCCTCCCCCAACCCTAGGCAACACAGCTCACAGCAATGAAAGTGACTCCTTCCTTTTGCCTGAAAAGAGGAGAACAAAGAGTAAAGAGGACTTTGTCTTGCCTCTCAGTCACAGTAATATAGAACGCCAGGGTGAGTCATGAGGTCTCTGTTTCAGATCCTAGCTCATGGATGGTATTTCTAAACACACTCTGGGCCAAAAGGGAACTTGCTGCCTTGAAGGGAAAAAACAAGTCCTGGTGGGATTCATTATCTGCTGACAAAAGAGCCTTTGAGCCCTGAATAACCAGCAGTGATACCTAGGTTGTATGCTGTGGGTCTTGAGCTCTGAGACATGCTGGCTTCAGGTGTGACCCAACACAGTTCCAGCTATAGTGGCTACAGTGAAAGATTCCTCCTGTTTGGGAAAAACAAAAACAAAAACAAAACAACAACAACAACAACAAACACAGCGAAAAGTTAAGGGGACTTGGTCTTGTACCATACATACCAGCTTAACCACAGTAGGATAGAGCAATAAAGAGGATCTTGGGGTCCTCACGTCCTAGCCTAGGCTCTTGAACATTATTTCTGGACCTGCCCTGAGGCAGAGGAGAGCCCAATGCAGAGTAAGCCCCAGGCTTGGCAGCATTCGTCACAAACTGATGAAAGAGCCCTTGCACCTTAAGAGAACACTGGCAGTGACCTAACAGAATATCCCCATTGACTGGTGGTGGTGGTGACCATAAGGAGAAGCTCCTCTGTCTGTGGAAAGGGGAGGGAAAAAGTGAGAAAGACTTTGTCTGGTGATTTGAGTGTCAGCTTAGCCACAGTAAATAGTACATCAGGTAAATTTCTATGTTTTTTTACTCCAATCTTTTGCTCCAAGATAGCCTCTTTGGACCTGTCTGGGGCCAGAGGGAGCTTGCTGCCCTGAAGGGAAGTCTATAAACTGGACTGGCTTTGCTATCTGCTAATTATAGAGCCCTAGAGCCTTGCATAAACACAGATGGTAGCCAGATAGTGGTTATAGTGGGCCTTGGGCAAGACCTAGTGCTTTGTTAGCTTTAGGTCTGACCCAGCACAGTTACAGTGATGATAGCCACAGGGTTGCTTGCATCATCAAACTCCCAGTTCCAGGTGGCTCAGCACAGAGAGAAACTCCTTTTGTTTGGGAGAAAGTAAAGGAAAAGAACAAAAGTCTGTGCCTGGTAATCCAGTGAATTCTTCTAGATCTAATTTAAGACCACAAAGGCAGTACTTGTATGAGTCTGGAAAAAAAATCAGAGCATTATTAGGCTTAGGGCTCATGTCCTTTCAAATAGCTAGAAAGCTTTCCCAAGAAGGATGGGAACAAACAAGCTCAGACTATGAAGGCAACAATAAATACCTAACTGTTCAATGCCCAGACACCAATGAACATCTATAAGCATCAAGACTATCCTGGAAAACATGACCTCACCAAAGAAACTTATTAAGGCACAAGGGGACCAATCCTGGAGAAACAGAGATATGTAACCTTTCAGAAAAACAATTCAAGAAAAACAATTCAAAATACCTGTTTTGAGAAAACTCAGATAAATTCAAGATAACATAGAGAAGGAATTCAGCATTCTATCATGTAAATTTAAAGCCAGTTCTCAAGGGAAGGTAAACAAATGGCCCATGAATAAAAGAAAAGGAAATGTTCGATATCACTAACTATCAGGGAAATGCATATTAAAACCAGAATGTGATACTACTTTACTCCTGAAAGAATGACTGTAATTTAAAAATGAAAAAATAATAGATGTTGGTTTGGATGTGGTGGAAAGGGAAAACTTTTACACTCCTGGTGATAATGTAAGTGAGCATAACCACTATGAAAACAGCATTGAGATTCCTTAAAGAACTAAAAGTAGAACTACCATTTGATCCAGCAATCCCACTACTGGTTATCGACTGAGAAAAACTAAGTCACTATATGAAAAAGACACTTGTACATGCATGTTTATAACAGCAGAATTTGTAATTGCAAAAGTATGGAACCAGCCAGATGCCCAATCAATAAGTGGATAAAAAAAAATGTCATATGTATACACCATGGAATACTACTCAGCCATAAAAAGGAATGAAATAATGGCATTAGCGGAAACCTGAATGCAGTTGCATATAATTATTCTAAGTGAAGTAACTCAAGAATGGAAAAGTAAATATTGTCTGTTCTTGCTTATAAGTGGGACCTTATAAGCTTTGAGGACACAAATGCATATGAATGATATAATTGACTTTGGGGACTTGAGGGGAAGCAGAGAGGGGGTGAGAGATAAAAAACTACACATTGGCTACAGTGTACACTGCTTGGGGGATGGGTGCTCCAAAATTTCAGAAATTGCCACTGAAGAATTTTTCCACTTAACAAAAAAACACGTATTCCTCAAAACTATTGAAATAATTTAAAAAGATATTGAAATAAGAAGAATCAAGAAGAAATTCTAGATCTGAAGAATGCAATTGACATATTCAAGAATGTCTCGGAGTCTCTTAATAGAGAATTGATCAAGCAGAAGAGAGAATTACTGAGCTCGAAGACAAGCTATTTAAAAATACACAGTCAGAGGAGACAAAAGAAATAAAGAATAAAAAACAATGAGAGCACATCTGCAAAATCTAGGAAATAGCCCCTGGAGAGCAAATCTAAGAGTTATTGGCCTTGAAGAGGAAATAGATAAAGAGATAGGAGTAGCAAGTTTATCCAAAGGGATAATATCAAAGAACTTTCCAAACCTACAGAAAGGTGTCAGCACTCAAGTACAAGAAAGTTATAGAACATCAAGCAGATTTTAACCCAAAGAAGATGACCTCAAGACATTTAATAGCCAAATTTCCAAAGGCCAAGGATAAAGAAAGGATCCTGAAAGAAACAATATAACAGAAACAGATAACATATAATAGAGCTCAAATATGTCTGGTAGTACACTTTTCAGTGGAAACCTCAGGCCAAGAGAGAGTGGCAAGACATATTTAACTGCTGAAGAAAAAAAGAAAAACAAAAACTTGTACCCTAGAATAGAATATCCAGTGAGAATATCCTTCCCGCATGAAGGAGAAATAAGAACCTTCCCAGCAAAACAAAAGCTGAGGGATTTCATCAACACCAGACCTGTCCTACAAGAAAGTTCTTCAATTTGAGAAAAAGGGCATTAATGTGCAATTAGAAATCAACTGAAGGTACAAAACTCACTGGCTATAGCACAGAGAAAAAACAGTATATTGTAACACTGTAATTGTGGTGTGTCAAGTACTCATAAGTAGAAAGACTAAATGAGAAACCAATAAAAAATAATAACTACAACAACTTTTCAAGAAATCGTATAATAGGACATAAAGAGAAACAACAAAGAGTTAAAAAGTGTGTGTGGTAGGTGTGAAGTTAAAGTGTAGCCTTTATTAGTTTTTCTTTTGGTTTGTTTGTTAATTTATGCAATCAGTGTTAAGTTGACATAAGTTTAAAATAATAGGTTATAACGTAGTATTTTCAAGCCTTATGGTAACCTCAAATCAAAAAACATACAACAGATACCAACAAATAAGAAGCAGTAAATTAAATTATAACACTGAAGAAAAATCACCTTCACTAAAAAGATAACAGGAAGAAAGGAAAAAATGAAGAGAATACAATTAAACAACAGGAAAACAAATGACAAAATGCCAGGAGTAATTCCCTACTTATTAATAATAACATTGAATGTAAATGGACTTAACCCTCCAATCAAAGGACATAAAGTACCCGAATGGGTGAAAATACAAGACCCAATGATCTGTTGCCTACAAAAAACACACTTCACCTAGAAAGATACACACAGACTGAAAATAAAGGGATGGAAAAAGATATTCCCTGCCAATGAAAACCAAAAAAAACAAAAAAACAAAAACAAACAAACAAAAAAAACCAGGAGTAGCTATACTTACATCAGACAAAATAGATTTCAAGGCAAAACTTGTAAGAAGGCACCAAAAGGTCATATATAATGATAAAGGAGTGATTCAGCAAGACAGTATAACAATCATAAATATATATGCACCCAACACTGGAGCATCTAGATATATAAAGCAAATGTTATTAGAGCTAAAGAGAAAGATAAACCTCAATACAATGAGAACTGGAGACTTCAACACTCCACTTTCAGCATTAGACAGATCTCCCAGACAGAAAATCAACAAAGAAGCAGAACAAATGGACCTAATAGATATTTACAGAATCTTTCTCTGAACAGTACAGAATACACATTCTTCTCCTTTGCACATGGATCATTCTCAAGGATAGACCATATGCTAGATCACAAAGCAAGTCTTAAAATATTCAAAAAATTGAAATAGTATCGAGCATATTCTCTGACCACAATGGACTAAAATTTGAAAGCAATAACAAGAGGAATTTAGAAAACTATACAAATACATGAAAATTAAACAATATGTTCCTGAGCAACCTGTGGGTGAAGGAAGAAATTAAGAAGGTATTTGAAAAATTTATTGTAAAAATGATAATGGAAACACAGTATACCAAATCCTATGGAATGTGCAAAAGCAGTACTAAGAGGGAAGTTTACAAGTGCCTGCTTCAAGAAAGAAGAAAAACTTCAAATAAGTAACCTAACAATTCATCTTAAAGAATTAGCAAAGCGAGAGCAAACTAAATCTCAAATTAGTAATGTAAAAGAAATAATAAAGATTAGAGGAGAAATAAATGAATTTGAAATAAATGAAACAATACAAAAAATCAAAAACAAAAGTTGGCTTTTTGAAAAGATAAGCAATATTGACAAAGCTTAGTCAGACTAAAGAATAATAAAAAAGGGAAAAGTATCAAATAAATGAATCAGAGATGAGAAAGGAGACATTATAACTGATACAGCAGAAATTCAAAGGAACATTAGTGGTTATTAGAAGCAATTGTATGGGCCGGGCACAGTGGTTCACGCCTGTAATCCCAGCACTTTGGGAGGCCTAGGCGGGTGGATCATGAGGTGGGGAGATCAAGACCATCCTGGCTAACACCATGAAACCCTGTCTCTACTAAAAATACAAAAAAAAAAAAAGAAAAAAAAGAAAAAAAATTCCAGGCATGGTGGCAGATGCCTGTAATCCCAGCTACTCAGGAGGCTGAGGCAGGAGAATGGTGTGAACCTGGGAGGTGGAGGTTGCAGTGAGCCGAGATCACGTCACTGCACTCCAGCCTGGGTGACAGAGCAAGACTCTGTCTCAAAAAAAAAAAAAAAAAAAGCAATTATATGGCAATAAATTAGAAAATCTAGGGGACATGGATAAATTCGTAGACACATACAACCTACCAAGATTTAACTCTTGAAGAAATCCAAAACCTAACCAGACCAATAACAGGTAATGAAATCAAAGCCATAATAAAAATTCTCCCAGCAAAGAAAAGCCTGGCACCTGATGCCTTCACTCCCTGAATCCTATCAAACTTTTGAAAAAGAACTAAAACCAATCATACTCAAACTATTCTGAAAAATAGAGCAAGAGAAAATACTTCCAAACTCATTCTACAAAGTATTAGCTTGATATTAAAATCAGACAAAGACATATCAAAAAAGGAAACTACAGGCTGGTATCTCTGATGAATATTGATACAACAATCCACAACAAAATACTAGCAAAGTAGTATTCAACAATGCATTTCAAAAGATCAATTATCATGACCAAGTGGGATTTATCCGATGGATGCAAAGGTGGTCCAATATATGCAAATCAATTACTGTAATACATCATATCAACAGAATAAAAGACAAAAACCACATGATCATTTTAATTGATGCTGAAAAAGCATTTGATAAAATTTAACATCCTTTCACGATAAAAATCCTCAAGGAAATGGCCACCTACAGAAGGAACATACATCAACATAATAAAAGCCATAGATCATAGATGATAGGACCACAGCTAATATATTGAATGGGGCCTTTCCTCTAAGATCTGGAACACATCTGGGGTTCCCACTTTCATCACTATTATTCAATTAATACTGGAAGTCCTAGCTACAGGAATCAGACAAGAGAAAGAAGTAAAGGCCATTCACATTGGAAAGATAAAAGTCAAATTATCCTTGTTTACAGATGATATGATCTTATATTTGGAAAAACCTAAAGACTCCATCACAAAAACTATTAGAATTGAATAACAAATTTAATAAAGTTAAAGGATAAAAAAATCAACATATGAAAATTAGTACCATTTCTATATGCCAACAGTAAACAAATGTAAAAGGTATTACTATTTACCATAGCCACAAATAAAATTAAATACATAGGAATTAACCAAAGAAGTGAAAGATCTCTATAATGAAAACTATAACACACTGATAAAAGAAATTGAAGAGGACACAACAAGATAGATATTTTGTATTCATAGGTTGGAAGAATTATTATTGTTAAGATATCCATATTATCCAAGAACTCTACTGAGTCAATGAAAATTTCAATCAAAATACTAATGACATTCTCTATAAAAATGTAAAACACAATCCTTAAATTTATACAGAAGCACAAAAGACCCAGAATAGTCAAAACTCTCCTGAGCAAAAAGAACCAAACTTGAGGAATCATATTACCTGACTTCAAATTATATTGTAGTGCTATAATAATAAAAACAGCATGGCACTGGCATAAAAACAGACACATAGACCAGTGGAACAGAATAGAGAACCCAGAAACAAATCTACACATCTACATTGAACTCATTTTCAACAGAGGTGTCAGGAACATATATTAGGGAAAAGACAGTTTTTTCAGTAAATGGTGCTGGGAAAGCTGTATATCTATATGAAGAATAATAAAACTAACAAATCTCTCACCTTACACAAAAATTAAATCAAAATGTATTAAAGACTTAATTCTAAGACCTCAAACTATGAAAATACTAAAAGGAAGCATTGAGTAAACTCTATAGGACATTGGTCTAGGAAAAAATTTCTCCACAAACACAAGCAACCAAAGCAAATATGGACAAAATGAGACCACATCAAGTAAAAAAGCTGTTGCACAGCAAAGGAAACAATCAATGAAGTGAAGAGACAACCCAGAGAATGGGAGAAAATATTTACAAACTATCCATCTGACAAAGGATTAATAACCAGATTATACAGGGAGCTCAAACAACTCTATAGGCAAAAATTGTCTAATAATATGATCGAAAAATGGGCAAAATGTTTGAAGAGACATTTCTCAGAAGAAGATATACAAATGGCTGGCAAACAGGCATACAAAAAGATGCTAAACATCACTGATCATCAGAGAAATGCAAATCAAAACTACAATGAGATGATATCTATATATCACTAATAATTTAATTGTACATTTTAAAATAACTAAAAGAGTACAATGGGATTGTATGAACACAAAGGATAAATGCTTGAGGGGATGGATACTCCGTTTTCTATGATGTGATTATTAACCATTGCATGCCTGTATCAAAATATTTCATGTACCTCACAAATATATACACCTACTATGTAGCCACAAAAAATTAAAGAATAAAAAATGAAACTGTATGTAGGTGAGGGAAAGGTCATTATTTTTTTGAGTTTTGACATAATTGTCAGAATCCACCTCAGAGATGGTAGTAAGTTAAGCCACACGATATTGCCAATATTTGCTTGTTTTAACCAATACAAAGAGCAATTTTATATGATTAATCTATGCTTTTAATATTCACAGCATAGGTCTCCCTGAGAATCTGACCTTAAAGCTTTGTTACAATTACAAGGATGCCTATAAAAAGGTAATTGTTTAGTTTGACTTATTGGGTTGTGACAATGGAATTCAGGTTAAGTCTATTGCTAGGTTTGCATAAATGGGCATACTGTTGTTTAATTAAGATGGATATTTTCAATCTTAGTGACTCTCTAAAAAATGTTCTGTTCTGTGTGTGGCCTGTGCAACGCTCTGATATTTTGGTTCTCTAATCACATAGGATGAGATTATTGATATAATATCAGTAAAATTTAAAGAGGGGAGTGCAAAGGAAGCATGGTGTGGAAGGCACATCCTTTGTGTTGGATATTGTGATAGCTATGACATACATCAGTCCATTTAATTCTTATTGCACTGTATAGGGAACATCAGAGGATAAGAATCTTTTCTGATCCTTCAGAAAAGTGAAGAAAATTCACTCAACATCATAAAGCTAATAAATGCCAGAGCAAGAGATGGGACTGCTCCATTAGAGTCTAGAGTCCAGTGTTATACTAGGTGCTATTCCAGGTGGGTAAGTCACGGCAGAAGCCACCAACACCATGCTTTAGAACACACTTGGCATCGTTTGATGGCTGTGGTTCTCGTGTGCCATAGAGGAGAGAATCTTCTGAAAAAGTTTCTGAGTACCCATAGACTTTGGAAATTGCACTATGCCAGCATCTGCATAATATGTAAGTAGAGGGTCTGTTACCATCTTAGTTAAAGCAGCTGCAAAGTTTATAAAACACAGGTAACAACCAGTCACAATATGCTTCCTCATTACATAAGATTTCCAGTGACCCCTTGACCTCTTCGCCTCAGGCTTGCCCTAGATTCCAACCCCTCTTTTACCTGGTTCATTGTCATAGCATGATAAATATTCTCTAGCCACAAGATGTACTTTGTGGCCAGTATGACCTCACAAAATACAAAAGGAGTTTAACCTGGAAGCCCTACCCGTCCCTCACACGCATTCAAAATTAAAATTCCTAACCTGGAGTCCAGATATCTTTATGGTCTGGCCTCATTCTTTCTCCACAGGCTTCTCCATAACCACTCTATCTTCTTGCTTGCTCAGCAATATTCTTCCAACCCTTCAGTTTCTGCAGGCCCCTTGTGGCACAGCACCACAAGTCAGGGCTCTGTAAATTGTGCAGGGAGCAAATAAGAAGGCTTTGATTTATATGATTTTCTCCATCTAAAATTAAGAAAAGAACATAGTAAGAATTCTACAAGAATTGACAAGGAGCAATAAACCCTACTGAAAGAAGGATGGAAATTCCACAATCTTGTCTAACTACTGGGGGCCGCTCATGTATCCATTTTTGAGCTATTATGACATACAGTCATTTAAGTATCACAGTATGTCATTGATATGGTGACATTAATTAAACAAAGACAATAAACAGTAGACTCTTTAAAGGACTTTTAATGAGATAGTAGGCAATGATGTCAAACTTTAAACTGTGTGACATTGTCTGGTAATCTCATGACAGATTCTTTGGAAGTCTTTGGAGTGTCCGTGACTGCAAAGCTGAGGCCCGGGCTCAGAGGTGGCAGCTGTGCAAACTGTGATGTCTAGTGCATACAAGAGGCAGCAGTGGGACCATCATCAGACGAACTCTGTGTTTACTGGACATCATTCACAGAAGCTGAGGTACAAACTCTGCTCTCAAACCCTCCCTAAAATACTGCAATCCAGTCAAGGCTGTGTTGATAAATTATATGTATTTAACATACCAGAGCAGCTTTGACTGTCAACTAGAAGCCCTGGTTCTATACAAATGTCCCACACTGGTTGGCATTTTCTGTGTTGAGATGTAGTTATTACTAGTATGCCACCTAAGATTTGATTATCTGGCTGAGAGCGGTGGTTCACCCCTGTAATCCCAGCACCTTGGGAGGCCAAGGCGGGTGGATCACCTGTGGTCAGGACTTTGAGACCAGCCTGGCCAACATGGTGAAACCTTGTCTCTACTAATAATACAAAAATTAGCTGGGCATGTTGGCGCATGCCTATAATCCCAGCTACTCAAGAGGCTGAGGCAGGAGGATCGCTTGAACCCAGGAGGTGGAGGTTGCAGTGAGCTGAGATCGTACCACTGCACACGAGCCTGGGCAACAGAGCCAGACGTCATCTCAAAAAAAAATTCAGATGATCTGTCTTTGCATCTATGTATCCATCTATTTCTATATTGATATGGACAGATAGTTTGATAGATGTAGATATGTATATCTTGATAGATAAAGATATCCATGCATGCCTGCATGTCTATGTCTCTAAATACAGACAAAGATGGATAGATCTAAGTATTCATCTCAGAGGTATATAAATATAAATATATAGATATTTACATTACTCTAAAAATTGATTAAAACAGGTAAATATTTGTCTCTCTCTATCTTATATTTAGCAATATATGTGATGGTCAAATTTGTGTCAACTTGGCTAGGTTATAGTGCGCAGTTTGATGAAACGCAAGTTCAGATATTGCTGTAAGGGTATATTGTAGATGTGATTTACATTTATAATCAATTATGTTTAAGTAAAGGAGATTATTCTCCGTCATACAGGTGGGTATCATCCATTCATTTAGAGGTCTTTAGAGCAAAAAACGTAGCTTTCCTGGAAAAGAAGGGATTCTGCCTCAAGATTTTAATTCTGCCTCAAGAAAAACTGCATGAGTTTCTAATCTGCTGACTTGCTATGTAGATTTTATATTTACCAGTCTTAACAATCGCAATAATAAATTCCTTAAGAGAAATCTCATTCTTTTCTATCTTTTTTCTTTCTCTTCTCTCTATATTTATGAAAAGCTTGACTGGTACAGTATATATCTATATCTGTGTAATGATAAATGTATATCAATTTTTTCTGTTTATATTTATCTGTCTTTACATACGTATGTTTATATGAAGTTAAATACAAATAATTATTTATTTACACATCTATTTAAATCTTTATCTATGTTTTAATCTATATTAGATCCCATATCTATATACACATGTTTATCTATATCTCTGTATCTCTGTCTATCTCTGTATCCATAGCCACATCTTTAGGGAAAAGATGGCATTTTAGTGATGAATAGCTCTTTTACCACAAGAACTCATTAAATACACAGCATATTGTATATGATCCTTTGAAATGTTTCCAACATGGTGTGATTTTGTTGCTGAAAATAATGAAAACTGTATAATCTTTAAAAAGTTTTATATCTTCATATTGTAATTCTTTAATATATACAGTCTATAAAACGAAATTTCATTTATTAGAAGTATCCATGTCCTCAACTTCCCCTTTGGGGTTAGTCTGGTCTCCCTGACCCTTTCATGCCCCGACACTCTCTCTAGAGCAGAGCAAGTTTCTTTCTGTAAGCATGTAAGGCCTCTGCCTGTGGCCCTGGCTCTTCCAGAATTTTCTCCTGCCCAATTACCTACAACTCCCCACCCCAAATGTGTGCTGCTACTCCATGCAACTGTCTGTGACCTCCCGCCTCGATCAACTATGTTATTGCATGCTCTAAATCATCCCCTTTTATTTGATTTGGTCTTAGATTCAACTTAGTGTTAAGCTAGTATCTTTTCTCCAGTGAAAAAAAAATTTTTTTGCTTCGCTCAGGCAAACTGAAGGGCTCTTTCTCTGAGCTCACAGAGCACCATTTTTGTATTGCAAAGATCGTATTATATTGCAAATGTTTATGTTTCTCCCTACCCATTATTGCATTGTAATATTCTTAAAGATGGGGCCTTAGCATTTTTTGTATTTTGATCTGTACTCTCTGAAAGAGCTTGATACAAAGTTGATGTTGGGCTTTGTAAAAATGATTGGAAAACATATTTTCTAGTTTTGAACCTGTACCCGTTTTCCTCTCAAGCTACAGCGTCTTCACATAGTGCTTCTTCAGCAACCTCATTTTTAGCATTCTTTTTAGTCATTCATTACAGACCATTGCACATGTCCACATATTTTTTTATTGTGTCCACTTAGACTCATCCTTTCCTGGAGGCATGGCCTCTCCACCTGCTCAGCCCACACCGGGCTCTGACAAATATCTGTTACAATATAGCGGGGTTCCTCTGGAGTAGCCAAGAGCTATGGCCAGAAGGAACAGGTTAAGTATTCTTAACACTGATTGTTTATCTGTTTTTTTTTTTTTTTTTTTTTAGACTGAGTCTTGCTCTGTCACCAGGCTGGAGTGCAGTAGTACGATCCTGGCTCACTGCAACCTCTGCATCCCAGGTTAAAGTGATTGTCCTGCCTTAGCCTCCCCAGTAGGGGAGGCTACAGGCATGCGCCACCACGCCCAACTAATTTTTGTATTTTAGTAAAGAAAGGGTTTCACCATGTTGGCCAGGATGGTCTCAATCTCTTGATCTCATGATCCACCCGCCTCAGCCTCCCAAAGTGCTGGGATTACAGGCGTGAGCCACTGCACCCAGTCTTATCTTCTTACATAAGATTTCTCACACTAGGAGTGGTAGGGGGCATTCTAGACCCCCTGCTTCCTCAAATTTCTTGGTAGTTTTAAGGCTTAACATTTATCTTAATGCGCTATTTGATTTTCTGCATTTGCAGTAATTCCTTTGCCAGACTTTCATAATTGTGTATATGTGTGTTTCTACACAGTGTTTCCATTAAGCAGGGCAGCAGTGTCAAAAAGCTGTGGTACGTTATTCAATTGTTATTGAATAGCCAGCATCAGTTCTGTGGCAGAGATTATTATAACTGTCAGTATTATCATAATAATCAAATAAAAGAAAGTCTGTTTCAACTAAGCAACTTGACCTTTTGCACATGTCTATCTCTTTAACGTCACTTTAGAGAGGATGACTCAGCTTGTTCTAATACCAAACTAATGGTTTCAGATCTACCTGGCTCTTTCAGGGAGGGGTAGAGGTTAAGGCAGTGAAGTCAGAAGAACTGGCTTCCCAGGCAGGGGAAATCTCATTGTCTGTGACACACAACGAGTTTCTGGCTTTCTCTAGGCCTCCACGCTTTCATTTTTAACACATAGTCTCATTTAGCTCAGCAAGTCTCATTTCTATTGGGAGTTCCTGGGGGGCAAATCTGACTGGCTTTTTGCTCTTACACAAACTTGCATAGAGCTCAGTGTATTTGCTTCTCATAGACATATTGATAAAATTTCAGTGTAACTACTTTTGAAAATTCTAGAATCTACAATTCTCAGACAAAAACAACAAAGTTAAGCCAGGGCAGGGAAGTTTATTTGACAGAAATAACAAGGGCTTTTGTACCCTATCATTCCTGATAGAGTTCACATCTGGAAAACAGGAACAGCATTACCTTCTACTATATGTGTAATGAGGAGGCAGTTGTTCCATTGTGTTTAACTGCATAGGCTCCTATGACAGACAACCTCGGTTCAAATGCCCTTCCCACTGCTTCCCACATAGGCGTTCTTAGGCAAATGTCTACCTCCTTCACTTCAGGTTCCTCATTTCTAAAACAAGGTTACAGTCATAGTCCTACTGCAGAGAACCCTCGGGTGAATCAATGGTGGCTTAAGTAATACTTAATGGAGAGTGACCAACGTCCTGAGTTCATGGAAGAACAACATGAATGTCCAACATTAATATAATAGACTCTTTCTAATTTTAAACATTTCAATTTGATATTACATAATATATATTTTAATTTATAATTATAATTATATATAATATAGTATATGTACTATATATGTTATAATTATAGATATATAATATACTATATACTATATTATATGTAGTATGACTATATGTATATACGTGTATATGTACATATGTGTTGTACTATATATAAGTATACTATATACACCATACATTATATACATTATATATAATGTATTTTTCTGTGTACTTTTCTATGTCCATTGAGTTAGTAAAATTTGAAGTATGAACTAAACCACAGATTCTGCACCTTAGAAACTTAATTCTAGTGAAGAAACAAATGCATCAGAAATTACATGCTTCATCAAAGATAAATAATGGCTCAGACATATCAGAGATATTTTTCAGTAGGGAGATCAAGAGTTTGGTGGTAGACTGTGAGGGTCATGTATATAGGAAGGGCTTGAACTTTTGGTCTGTAGACAGTAAAGAACTGATATGGTTTGGCTGTGTCCCCACCCGAATCTCATCCTAAATTCCCATGTGTTGTGAGAGGGATCCAGTGTGAGATAAGGGAATTATGGGGGGGAAGTCTTTCCCATGCTGTTCTTGTGACAGTGAATAAGTCTCATGAGATCTGATCATTTCATAAAGAGGAGTTCCCCTGCACAAGTTTTCTCTCTCTTTGCCTGCTGCCATCCATGTAAGATGTGACTTGCTCCTCCTTGCCTTCCTCCATGATTGTGAGGCCTCCCCAGCCATGTGGAACTTTAAGTCCATTAAACCCATTTTCCTGTATAAATGACCCAGTCTCGAGTATGTCTTTATCAGCAGCATGAAAACTGATTAATACAAGAGGCATTTTTGTTTTAATTGTAAAAATAATGAAACTGACTTTCCATTTATTCTTGTGATATTGTTTTAAGTATTCATTATTTTCCATTTTCATAAATACTTATTTAACACCCACAAAATGCCAAGCATTGTGCTAGGTTTGCAACATTCACAAATCAATTATAGTAATTTAGCTTATATGTGAGGTAGCAGATAGAATATCAGTAAGTAAACAAATAAATAGATACAGATTGTGATAAGAACTATGAAAAAAAAGAGGGGGTGGTTGTTACATGCCCAGCATAGGGGAGAACTTGCAGCAGTAACCAGGGTTTTCTGGATTGACCCTACTGAGGAGGCTCAGTTTAAGCTCAGCTCTAAAAGATAAGGAGACCCCAGAAGAAGCTGGGAGGTGGGATTGCAGATGTCTGAGGAAACACATGGAAAATTGACAAGGGTAAGAAGCAGTGTTGTGTGGTGCAGCTTTAGTAGATTTGGATTTTACTTATGTCATTCCTTGGGCATCACTCCTTGGGCATCTAATCTCTTAAAACCTTTGTTTGCTTATCTGTAAGAGGAGATACTACTACTGTCTGACAGGATTGTCGATAATTGAAAATCAATAACTTCATTTAAGGGTCATGTCTTAGTCAGTTCAGGCTGCTACAATAAAAATTGAAACAATAGATGGGGTAACATAAACAACAGAAATATATTTATTGCAGTTCTAGAGACCAGAAATGCAAGATCAAGGTGCCAGCCAATCCAGTTCCTGGTGAGCACCCTCTTCCTGGTTTGCAGACAGCTGCCTTCTTGCTATGTCCTCACATGGAGAAAGAGCTAAGCTCAAGTTCTGTCCTCTTCATCTTATTAAAAGGACACTAATCTCATCATGAGGGCCCCACCCTCGTTAACCCATCTAGCCTTATTATCTCCTGAAGGCTCCACCTTCAAACACCATCACATGGGGTTAGGGTTTTAACTTATGAATTTGGAATAGATACAAACATTCAGTCCAAAGCAGCATGGCACCAATGAGCTCCAATAATAAAATATTAGTCAGCTCACATCAGTTCTCTACTCAAAACTCTTTAATGAGCCCCCATTCTACTCAAAGTAAATACCATATTGCTCAACATGCCTTACCCAGCAAGGCCTCAAATTCTGGAACATTCTATGCCTTTGCCCTTGGTCTTCCCTCTGTCAGGCATGCTCTTTCCCAACTCTCTACTGGCTGTAGTTCCTCTCTATCCCCATCAAGTCTTTGTTCAAGCCCAAGCTTTCCATTAGACTCATGTGACCCATTCTAGTTACCGCTGTAAGGTTCTCTACAGTCTGTCTTTTGATGCCTCTTACTCCATCCACATAGTTACCAAAGCACTTATTTATTCTTACATGGTTTTTAATCTACACATGTATCATGCTTATTAATAATTATTTGTCCCTTTCCTCTAGTAGAATATAAGTTCTGAAAGAAAAGGATCTGTTTCTGTTTGGCTCACTGATATTTCCCTAGCAAGTAGAACAGTGCCTGGCACAACAGTTATTCAGGATTTATTTACTCAGATGACCACCTGAATAAATGGATGGCAAGTTGCTGTTAAAGTAGCCTTTGTAGAAGGATGATTGCATGGGACTGTAGATCAGAAAATATTTGGGGGAGAATGGGTATTATCCAGGGACCTGAACCAGATGTTCCAAAGAAGCAATTTGATATTACTTTGGAAAGTAAGGATTTTCTCCCTGTTCATTTGCCTTGAGCCTCTCTATCCACAGCAACTATTGCAATTCCAAATATGAACTACATATTAAAAATAATCAATTCAATTTAATATATTGAACTGGGCTTATGGGAATATGAAGTATAGTTGTCTGATTAGAGAATTAATGTAGGAGGTAAATCTTGCAGAAAATATCCTGATTCATCTGCCTATGGTATTTCCTTAAGCTTTCATACCCCAGGTGATTTGTGGTAGAGGCAGATCCCATGTCTCATGGGAGAGTTTCCATTATTATGAGCACTTTTGTGCAGGCAGGAGACAAGACTTGAACAAAGAGAATGTTTTCTACAACTGAAATGTCATGAGAACCCAACTCCAGAGGAAGGGATACACATTGTAGGAAAAAATAAATCTTCTATTAGGTAGCCACAATGCCATGCCAATACAAATCAAAAAAAGTACCCGGGCCAAAATTGGAAGAAAACCAAATGCAGGAGAATGTGCTTTGGGGATAAAGAAAGGCAACAGTGATGCATTAGGGTCACCCATGGGTCTTCTAGGGAGAGGGACGGGCTTTGAATACTGACTTGGTTACAAGTGAGGACAGGGGCATGTGACTTAATCTCCTAGATTCACAATTTTCCAGTCTATATAAGGATACATGTCAGACAGTGCTATGAAGCTCAAATGACATAGCATGTGCAGTGTGCATTTGTCAGAACAAATGTCAAGATTTACTCTCGTTTATCAGCAAAATGAGAGAATCCAACAATCTTTTCCTTTTAACAAGTATTTATCATGTTGCTATTCTTTGTAAAACATCCTCATTGTCGTGCCACTGCACTCTAGCTGGGGTGACAGAGTGAGACTCTGTCTCAAAAAAAAAAAAAAAAAAACCTCATTGTCATTATCTTATAAAGTCTTCATAACTCATGAGAAAGAAATCTAGTATTGCCTCCCATTTTCCAGAGTATAAAATTGTGATACAGAGAGGTATAGAAACTTGTTCAAGGGTATTAAGCCACAGCTAGGTTGGTAAAACCAGCTTCACAACCTACACATAAAAGCACTCAGTGCAAATTGGCTATTATTTGTATTAATATTAGCAGGAAAAATAATATTTATCAATGCAAATAATTCCACAAATCATCAATTACCACTTGTCCAACAGTAAATACAGCAAGCAATATACAAATGCACACACACACGTGCTCACACACAAATGTGCATACACACACACACACACACACTCTCTCACAAAGGAGAAAAACGAAGCAAAACTTTCCAAAATTAGAAGACTGATCATGCAAACTCTGATGGTTTAAGGTAGGGCCAAGAGCTGCTACTGCTTCTTTTACAGTTAATGTAGGAAGACTTTGATGAAACATGGTGAACTGGGGAGTTCCCTTATCCCCCTCGCAGGAAGAGCATGTGACAGGGGTGTGGCTCACTTCTTAGGGTGCCCCACTGCTCAAACCCCTAGTGGGAGCTTGCAGATGGGCAGGTGCAGAGACCGTGGGGAGTGCTTTTGGGCTCTAGCCTCATGGCAGTGTCTAGGACTCCAAAAGCCCAAGTGGCCATGGGTTACACTGTGCTCTTTCAGCTGTGCCGTCTGCAGATGATTTGTGTTAGTCAGCTCAATAGACCCTCTGACTTACAACAAGCACAGGAGGCCAGTGTGACAGCCTGAGTTCTTCCCCAGTGTACTGGAAAAATTAGATCACGAGTGGGCTGGAAGGTTGAGTGTAAGGTTTATTGAGTGTTGGAGGTGGCTCTTAGGGAAGTGGATGGGGAGTTGGAAGGGGGATGGTGTGGAAAGGTGGTCTTCCCATGGAGTCAGGCCATGCAGTGGCTGAACTCTTCTCTGACCACCTCTGGCTGAACTTCCCTTGGCATCCATGTCATTCTGGTCTGCTAGTGTCTGCCGGTGTGTTCCTCTGCTCCTCTCAATGGCCAGCTACTTGTGTCTGTGTCTGCTTAAGGTCTCAGGTTTATATGGGCACAGGATGGGGGGTATGGCAGTCCAGAGTGGTCTTGGAAAATGTAACATTTGGGCACAAAAATAGGTGTGCCTATTCTCACTTAGGTGGGCACAGGCCTGGGGGTGGAGCCCTCGCCAGGGACCCTGCCCTTCTCTACCCATCACTTCCCTGCCCCCCTCCCGTATCAATGGAATTTGAAGAGAACTAGGACTGAAATAGAAAACCTAACGACTCCTGGATTGAAAGGCAGACGTTTTCCAAACCTGAGTATGCCTTTGCTAGTTAGTGATTCACCTTTGAGATGAATTTATACAAGACTTGGGTTGAGGAAACATCATGTAATTTCGTAAAGTTCAAATCCTGAGCCAGAAAGACGTCAAATATGAAATTAGTTCTTGCTTATTGAGGTATGGTGAAGGTACAGAACATATACAAAGGTTTTGAAAAGCAATTTGGGAAAACTGATATTATCCAATAAAGTTATTTATCAGATAATTACTTACAATCGTAAACAAATGAAACTCCTCATAGCAAATCTTAAAAAGTATGTTTGGTTAGTCGATTTTTTTCTTTTATTCAACTTAAAAACAGACTTACAAAACTCAAATGTCAAAATAGGACACTCAGGACATATTAAAATTAAGTGTATAAAGTGTTTCTAATGGCATTACTAAATGTATTTTAGTACCAAGTAGGAACAAAATCAGATTATTGCATGGGTTATGTAAATCTTAACTATTTAAAACGATTTATAAAGGGGAAAAATACTTTGGCAGAAGTTCACCATGACAGCTGATTGTGGAAGATATTTTATTTTATTATTTTATTGTAAACTTCTATAAGGAGCATGAACGCTGTTAACAATTAGACAATAAAATACCATTTTAAAGTAAGTCATATTGAGAGGGTGGAAAATAGGAGGGTATACATTTGTCTCATGGAGTTAAAGGTAATCTCAGTTTCACTGGTTTAGTGCTTTGTAATCTAATGTCACCCAACCCAAGCCCTGTCACTGAAGTTTTAACACTTACTTCCATTACAGCAGCAGTTTCCCCTATCTCCCTTGGACTCCTACATGAAAAAAGAAACAAGCTGTTCACCTCTGTCTTATCTTTTAATAATTCTATTTTAAATTATAGTTATTTGTCAAAAAACTCTTAAACTTGCAGCTGTGGATCTATAAGTTCCATGACCTGTCTCCTCTGGAAAGGGCTGATGTAATTAGAAAGGTTCCATTATCAATCACGCAGCCAAAGGCCTCTCACTCTTGCTCTCTCTGTCTCACTCTTGCTCTCTCTGTCTCACTCTTGCTCAGGCTCTGGCTCTCTAGCTTTCTCATCAATTACTCTGAATATTTTAAACAAAAGATAACACCAGCTCCACCTCCTCTTGGCTACAATATTGTCATTGCTGCTAATGGAATTTTAAATCTTCCCTTAGAAGGAAATTTCCTGGGGAGACTTCTTTGGAACTGCCAATTAAGGGGAGGCTAATTCATGCACTGTCCATAGAATTAGTAATAGATTGTAACAAATGTGGCTAAAGATAGCCCATTTGGAACAAAGTAATTTTCTCTGACATTTGATGGAGTCTATAGTTGGTTTTTATTCCTCAAATCAAAAGGTTCCGAAGTGTTACTTACATGTTAAAGTGGTCTGTAAGGGAGCTGCTACCATCTCTCCCTCTGTAGGAAATAGAAAAATTAGCAAGAGATGATTTTTTTTTTTCTATTTATTGTATTTCTCTTTATTTTCAAATAGACAAAAATGGTTTCTGGAGCAATTTCTTCATCTCTCCTTTCCTGCCTCCTTGCCTGAAATCAGAGGAGTTATTTGTCCCAGGGATTATCATCAGGAATTTATTTCAGGGTCACTTTGTCCATCTTCCTATCTGGCAATTCACAACTAAATAGTTTCTCGCTCAACTCTCCCCATGCTCCCTACCCATTGACAAATCTTATTTCATTTCCTAAGGTGATAATTGGCTGTACACATGCTTTGCTCTTACCTTATTTAAGAACATTCGTGATCCAGAAAAATGTCTTAGTTTTCCTTGAAGAGATCCTAATAATTTGTCTTATAGTATTTAGATCCATGGAAACATAGTTTTTCTGTTTGTTTTAAATCAAATTAAACCTGAGCCCCCACTGACCAAGTCAGTGGCTAATTCAGTCTGTCATATGGGGGCTACCTGTCATTCTTGAGAGCTAAGGCCATTCCTCCAAAATTAAAAAAGGGTGTGGTCTTTAATCACCGCTGGGCACCACCCTTGCCTTTGCTCTTTCCACCACGGTGCGCTGGAATGAAGTCCTCGGGTCTCAGTGCTGGCAGAGTTTCTTAGCAAAGCTCTCAGAGGCCTCTGGTCTTTTTATTAATTCTTCACCGATATACTAGAACCTTCCCAGTACAGGGGTGCAACAGGCAAATGGGGCACAGATCTCCATAGTTCCTAAACCTCTAGCCTTCCATTACCTTCCAGGTTCTACAGACCTCTCTTTGTCTTCCTCCTAGGACAGAATTCCTCAATGGGGTGTTTGTTTGTTTGTTTGTGTTTTATTCTTTCTTTCTTTTCCTTTTTTTTTTTTCTTTTTTTTTTTTTTGAGACATAGTACTAGCTCTGTTGCCCAGGCTGGAGCGCAGTGGCACAATCTCCGCTCACTACAACCTCTACTCCCGGGTTCAAGGGATCCTTATAGGCGCCCGCCACCATTCCCAGCTAATTTTTGTGTTTTTAGTAGAGACGGGGTTTCACCATGTTGGGCAGGCTGACCTCAAACTCCTTACCTCAGGTGATCCACTCGCCTTAGCCTCCCAAAGTGCTGGGAGATTACAGGCGTGGGCCACTGCATGGGGCCTCAGTGAAGTTTTGAGATAGCCAGGTGGGAAGCGGCTCCCTTTCACATCTCCAACCAGCCTATGCACTGGGAGGAATGCGCACTGGGGTGGAGCCACAGAAGTTCATGCTCTTGGCAGTGAGTAGGAACCTGGCTCTTCCTCTTCCTGGTTGGAACCTGAAATTCAGTCTATGATGTGGGAAGCCTACACTAGCGGGAACCCTGACCTTACGGAGAGTTCCCGTTCCCCCTTTTTTCCATTTTGCCCAATAAATTCTATTATTCTCACCCATCAAGTCATCTGCGAACCTAATTTTTCATGGCCATGTGATAAGGACCCGGCTCTTAGCTGAACTAAGAAAAAAGTCCTGCAACAGCTTTATCCTTTCTTTGTAAGCTGTGTAAACTGTCACCACCCAACTACACCCTGATGTGATGGTGTGTTTGTTTCGGAGATCTCCTGGATGAAAGTTTTTTTCAGAGAGATGATCTTGTATTTAACAGTCACACCACCGGAATTGGGTCAAGGGATGCACAATTGACAGAGGAGAAAAATGAGAGCCAGGAATGGATTGGGGTGGCTCCATAAATATCACGGAAGTCTTCAACTGGAACTGGTAATACGGCCCATGCATCCTAGAAGGTCAATGTGCATCTTCACTTTTAATTCATCTACCTGCCTCTCATTCCAGAACTGTGGTCACCTCATGTGGTTGAGTCACACTGACCTTCTCTTGCTAAGTTTTCCCTCTGCTCGTGGCCTTTTCAGTTAGTATTCCCTCTACTTAGGATTCTCTCTTCCTACTTCTTTCCATGATTAACCTCTTCTCATCTTTAATTTTCAGGCTAAAATACTGTGAGCTAACAGAACACTTCTCAGATTGTTACAGAAATTTTGTGATTTTACTACCCCCCATTTCCTGCATTACATCAGTCATATAATGGAATTTATTAATTTTATAATATAGTATCCATTTGCTTGATTATCTGTTTTCTTTCAACCCTTTTTATAAATTTATGAAAATAAGACTCTTTTCTGTTTCCTTATTTTTTCTTCCTAGCACTTAGGTCTATTTCTGGCATATAGTAGGTGCTCAAACAAGGATTCCTACTGCCCCCTCCTGGGTTTGATTAATTTACAAGGACGGCTCCCAGAAATCAAACACTTATGTTTTCCAGTTTCTTAGTTTTTAAAACAATTATAAAGGATACAAATGAACAATCAGATAAAGAGGTACATAAGGTAAGGTCTAGAAGGACCTCTGGCCCTGAGAAGGTGACTGTGCATGCAGTTGCATTCAGCAATTCAGAAGCTCATCTCATTGTCCAAGAGGCTTTATAGAACTTGATTTCCAGCCCCCAACCCCTACCTTTCCTGAAGATTGCCAAAGGGAGAGTCAATTCTTAGACTCTGATCACTTGGTCTTTCTGGTAACCAGCACCACCTGAAGGCTGTTTGGGATCTCACTCTAAGTCACCCCATTAACATAAATGCAGGTATGACCAAAAAGGCTTGTTATGAATAACAGTTTAGAAATCTTCAAGGGTTTTAGAAGCTTTGTAAAAAAACAAATATCACAATAAAGATGTTTCTATTACAATAATCACTTACGAAAATTGGGTTTAAGAACTCTGTGTCAGAAACCAGGGACAAAGACCAATATGTGTGCATACGTGTGTGTGTGTGTATGTGTGTGTGTGTGTATTTATATGTAATCTTGTTAAATAGTAGATAGCCCTCAAATTCCAAACATACAGTGAAAATGCGTTTTAAAACAGCACAACCTCCAAAAGGGAAGACATATACTTCTTGGTGTTCTTTTCAGTTATGAAAATCCTCCCCAATAGGCCTCTCAAATAATGCTGTTCAGGAAAATGATTAAAGAGATTGTCCTGGAGAGCAGAACTGGGAGGCATTGTTGATGGTCTGATCCAAGCAGTCATTCCATCAGCACCACCTGGACCACAGGCTGGGCAATGCTACACAGGACCCTTTTCTCCCCTTGTCAAACAGGAAGTTTTTTCTGATTTTCTTCTGCCACTCTCTGTGGGATGTTGTAAAGTCATTCAACATACATGTGCCAGAAAGCCTGAGCCTTGATCTCAATGCTGATTTTAGCTTGTTTGCCGTGAGGATAGATGAACTATGTTTCAGTTTTAACATGCAATGGTTGTATTATATCAGGTAGGTAGTTAAAAAATTATATAACTGGAAAGAATGGTATGTGTTTATGCTAGAGGACTTATAGGTGGACTATAGTGGATGTTTCTAATTGATTCCTAACCAACATCCCTTTCTTCAATTTCTTAATATGCTAATCCTTCTCCTTTATTGCCTGCAACTTTTTTGGAATTGTCTGACTTCACCAAGCAAAGTTATCAACCACAGTACCCCCAACTTTCCCTCCATTGGAGTGGATAAAATCATAATTCAGACTTTGCAGAGAGAGAACCCTGTTGCTCTAGCCTGTTGTCCAAGGCCCAGGGATGCATTCAAATATATTACACTCTTTTTGCAGGGATTAGCATGTTTAATGAGACTGCATTTTCCCTCTTACGAGAGCACATGATAGAAAAATCCTTGCGATTGCATGAGTCATCTTTGACTCCACATGAAGAAACAATGAAGAGGTGCTGTACAAGACAAATTGTCTAAGTATCTAAATGCAAGCCTGCTGCAAGCTACCCTTGTCACTTGACTTTACCATTAGCTGAACCAATAACTTTCTCCTTTGAACTACACATGCCAGGATGGTTTTTAGTTTTAGGTTTCTAAAAGACTCTATATTAAAGCAAGATGGTCACGGAGAAAACATCTTACATTTACTGATTATTGGTCATGTATCAATATCCTTACATGAATCCAATGCTCAGAACAATCATAAGAGATAGAGACCATTATTGTTAAGTTACTACAAATAAAGAAATGGAGTCTCAGGGAAAAATAGCTTGGCTTAGTCTCAAAGATAGGGCATAGTGAAATAGAGATTTAAACTCTGGCTATCTATCTCAAAAATTTCTGTGCACTGTGAATACAGTGTCATAAGAATGCAACATACTTCATAACTATGCGGCGTCACTGTGATGATGCCTTGTCTGGCTGCTTATACTCTTCTAGTATTTGAACTCCTGCATAAGAATGATGGTGGCATTCTGGGGCAAAGCAGGAGAAAAGGCATAGTTCTTTCTTTTCCTGACCAGTGTAGACTCTGAGTATCATGGAAGGTGAATGTGGGGTATGACATGCTCTGATGTCTGATGAGACTTCCTAACTTTCAGAATCAATCTCTACGTATCCAAAATTCAAACATTTGGAATTAATTTTAATGTCTATTGTAATTTTAGCAACATTTTAACTTCTCTCTGGCTATTTCTAGTTGGTAAGTCTTCTGGGAAGGTTTTTTGGCAGGTGCTGTATTATTACTGATTGAACTTTTGAAAAACACATGATGGTGTGAAGATGAGAGTTATTTGGAGGTTATTAATTAAACAAATATTTCCTAAGCATCTACTATGTACATAGTAAATTTAAAAGGAGAGAACAGGCAAAGATAAATATAGAATTAACATGATATCCAGGCTTTTCTTTAGAAAAGTTATAAAGCCATTAGAGAAATCAAACAAATGTATGAAAAATTGTTGAAGGTTATGAAACTGGCCTGGTCTTGATGGGAACTCATTTTAATGATTTATTTTTTCCTTGTGCTGAGCTTATTTGCAGATAAGGTGAGCCCTTATCCATAAATTGCAGGAATCAAATAATTCTTTAAAGTATTTGGAATCAAAGATTAGTGATCAAATTTAGATGTGACTAGATATCTTGATGGAGACTATTTAAACTGCAGATTCATGAACTGTGATTTAGAGCTACTGAGTCAAGTTTAGGCATAGAGACTGGGAATCTGTATTTCTAAAGTACATACGCAGAGAGACCTCCACTTCCAGAAAGATGAAATACATGTACTTTTCTCTTATTTCTTCCATCAAGAAATACATGTGTATGTGTGTGTGTGTGTGTGTGTGTGTGTACATATGACATAAGAACATTCTGGAAGGTGGAGAGATAAATGCAGATGAGATGGAAAACTCAGGAGCTAAGAAACAACAGTGACAAGGTCTCTGAATTTCCTTTTTGCTTCACGTATCCCTGACACAACACTGAAGAAGATGGCGACCTAGAAATTCCCATGGGCACAGGCAAAGCCACAAAAGCAGCCTGATCTCTCTAGCCGAAGGACTGGGAAACATGCAGCACTGCAGAGAGAAGACTTGAGGCAATAATTGCTATAATTCTGCCAAACACACAGAATCACTGGTGACCCCACACACTCATATCAGCAAAGGCCAAGCAGGAGCCTAGATTTCTACTATCACCAGACTATAGGGAGATGCCTCCAAATTCCCACTAGAGTAGTTCCAGAGAAAGCCAAATCAATAGCAATAGCTAAAATCTTTATCTCCAGTGGAGGTAATTAGCCCCCTTTTGTGCTATCAGTGGAAACTATGTGGGGAGCCTGAACTTCTTCTACCCTTACTGGGCAGTGACGGGGCTAAATTTCACTTCCTTTCCTGAGAATTTCAACATCAGTCAGATAACACAAAATTATTACAAAATACCCATAGTTTCATAACTAACATAATATCTACAATGTCCAGGTTATAATTAAAAATCACTAGTCATAACAAAAACCAGAAGAATCTCAAACTAAATAACAAATACAATCCATAAATTTTATAGTGGGTTTAATAGTAGCCCCCTACATTTATGTTCACATAAAACCTTAGAATGTGAACTTATTTGGAATTAATGAGTCTTTGCAGATTAAGGTAAAGATCTCAAAGTAAGGTCGCCTTGGATGAGGGTGGGCCCTAAATCCAATGATAATGTCCTTACCAGACACAGAAACACTAAGAGAAGAGGTCATGTGAGGATAGAGGCAGACATTGAAGTTATACCACCACAGGTCATGAGAAGGTGGAAGACACATGAAAAGATTCTTCCCTAGATCTTTCAGAGGAAGCATGCCCCTGCTGAACCTTTGATTTCAGACTTCTAATCTCCAGAATTATAAAAGAATAAATTTATCTGGTTTAAGCCACCAAGTGTGTGCCAATTTACCATGACAATCCTAGGAAACTAATACTCATGTCAACATCAAGATGACAACGATGTTAAAATTATCTGCAAAGATGTTAAAGTAGCCATCCTAAAAACATTGTAATGGGAAATGGCAAACATAATTGAAAAAAAATAGAAATTTTTAGAACGGGATTAGAAACTTCCAGGAAATAAATAAATATAAAGAAGAATCCAACAAATAAAAAACTCAGTGGATGGGCACAGCATCAGAATGAACAGAATAGAAGAGTGAGTGAGTGAGTGGGTAAGAAAACAATGCCAATTACCTAATCTAATCAATAGGCAGAAAATAAAAAATAAAATCAACAAAGTCTCCAGGACCTCTGGGACTATTAAAAAAAAAAAATCTAAAATTTGTGTCACAAGAGTTCTAGAAGGGAAGGAGAAAGGACAGGTCTAAAAAAGCACTCAAAACTATGAATGAAACCTTTGCAAACTTGGCAAAAGACATACATTTTCAGATGTAGAAGAAACTGAGTGAACCCTAACCAGCACAATGTACTTCCACCTCCTCAATGAAAACCAAGGAACATAAGCAAATTTATAAAAACTGAAGATAAAGAAAAATCTCGAAACCAGTCAAAAAGAAACACCACTTTACTTAGAGGAAATCAGCAATTCAAGTGGGAGCTGATTTCTCATCAGGAGCAATGGAAGCCAAAACGAAGGGGGTATAATATTTTTCAAGTCTTTAGAGGAAACAAAGAAGTCAACTAGGAATCATGTGTTGAGTAAAATTATCTTCAGCAATGAAAGGTGGGGTGGGGTGGAGGAAATCAGTCCTAAGATGAAGAAAAGCTAAGAGAATCTGTCACCAGTAGATTCACCCTAAAAATAATGACTAAAGAAACTTTTCTAAACAGAAAGAAAATAATACAAGTAAGAACCTTGGAAGAGTAGGATGGAAGGAAAAAAAATGATAAGCAAAATCAGGTGTAATTACACTAGATTTCTCTTCATCTCCTTAGGGTTTTATTTTTTTTCTTTTTTGAGACAGAGTCTCACTCCATCATCCAGTTTGGAGTCCAGTGGCTTGATCTCAACTCACTGCAACTTCTGCCTCCCAGGTGCAAATGATACTCCTGCCTCAGCCTCCTGAGTAGCTGGGATTACAGTTATGCACCACCATGCATGCCTAAATTTTGTATTTTCAGTAGACATGGGGTTTCACCATGTTGGCCAGGCTAGTCTAGAACTCCTGGCCTCAAGTGATCCACCCACTTTGGCCTCCAAAAGTGCTGGGATTACAGGGATGAGTCATCATGTCTGGCCTTCTCCTTAGGTTTTCTAAGTATTATTTACTATTGAAGCAAAAATCATAACAGCATCTTAGAGGTGTTAAGTGTAGAGAAAACACTTAAGAACATTATTATAAATGCGAGAGGACAAAGGGGTATAAAGTAGGTAAATCCTGTGTATTTCACTTGAACTGGTAAAATAACAGCACCATAGACTATGCAATACCTAGATTCACCGTTTAAGATACTATAAACAACATACACCCAAAAACACTATGAATAAATAAAAGTAGAACTCTAAGAAAATGTTAAAGTAGTCCACAGGAAGGAACAAATAACAGAGAATGGAAAAACAGAGAGAACAAGCAGAAAAAAAGGCAGTTGCAAGTCTTAACATATAAATGACATTAAATGTAAATGGTCTAAATATATCAAAGACAGAGAATGTCAGAGTATATTAAAACATGTGATCTAACAATAGGTTGTCCACAAGAAATTCAATTCAAATATAACAATATAAGCAGGCTGAAAATGATAAGATAGGGAAAGCTATGTTATGAAGATATTACATGAAGGAAAGCAGAAATTGCCATATCAATATAAAATAAACTTGATATCAGAGCAAAAGAAATATCATAGACCAAGAGATATATTATATAATAAGAAAAGGGTAAAAAAAAAAAAAACAAGCATAGCAATCCTAATCGTGCACCAAATCACACACCTGCAAAAATATATGAAGCAACGTAGATAAAAGTGAAAGAAGAAATAGATAAATCAATATTAATAATTGGAGATTTTGACACCTCTTTCTGAACAACTGATAGAAGCCCTAGACAAAAAAGTTGATAAGAATCTAGAAAAGCTCATAAACACTCTCAAAAAGCAAGATCTACATGAACAATTTTCATGATTGACTAACGGGGTAAATAAAGTGATATGGGTTCAACAGTTTGTATCTTTAGAGTCAGAATTGTTCCATCACACAAAGAGTTGGAATCTGATTCAAAGCTAAAAAAAAGTGATCAAAAACCTTTTTACGGTTTGAAAACCAAATGAGAAATTTCTTTTTTCCTGGTAGAAAAGTGACTTTTAAAGAGTATGGGATGTAACACTCGCACTGCTTGTCAAGTCCAAATAAACTTGGATCTCAGATTCTTAGGAAGTTTTAGTCTCTCATACTGAGTTCTATGATTCACAGGTGATCACAGGCAATCAACACATAGCCTATATGTTGATTTATTGTGTGCTAGTTTACATCTGTTGTCCTAATGTAATCATTAATAATAGTCCTTGTCTTTTGTAAAGGTCCCGTCTGGATGATAAATGCTGTGGTTATTTCATTGAGTAAAATCCCACGAAGCATATTTTAAGAAATTGGCAGCTGTCACTTCCTTTTGTTTCTCAAAGGGAGTGCAAGACTCTTAAGGACAGAGGCCATACCTATTCCTTCCGGCTTTTCTCAAATATCCCTACTCTTTTGACATTAAGTATTATATTATTTAATAAGTTTAAGGAAAATGTTGAGTCCCCTTGTCCATAAGTATCTTGAAGCTAGCAATTTCTGTACACACAGCACCTGTCATCGTGCTCATTTGAGTCAAAAACTAATAAATGGTTGTTCAGTGAATGAATTTCCCTCCTTACTCTTTCAAGAGTACAATTAAGTCTCAAGAAATAAACTACTGTGCTACGTGCAGCCATTGGATCAGGTACTGAATGTGCCTCTTTGGACCAGAACATTCACAGCCAGCCATAACAAGTTCTTTTTAAGGAAGAGACATCATCTCCCAGAGCAATTTGAATCCAGCTTTTTATCACTTACAGCAGTGCAGCATTTGCCTGAGATTTTCTTTTTAACGATTTATTAATGCAATTGGCATCTGACAGTTTGAATATTTTAATTTTGCTTGATCTTCATGCTACTTTTGACACTGTTGATTATAACATCCTCCTGGATCACTTTGAATATTATGTCAGCTTAACTGAATAGATGGTAAGTGGGTTTCACTCGTGTTTGCTCAACAGCAATCACCCTTCCTGATGAGAGTGATTTCCTTCTTTCCTTCTCCTGCACCGACGTACTGCGTGGACCCTCATTTGAGAGACCTGCATTCATGCATCTCTCCATGCAGCCTCTCCAGACAAGGCTGTGGTCCTCTGAAGTAGAAGAAAAGTGGAAGGTAAGAATCTTTGACATCAGCCTTCAGGCATTCAAATCTGCCTCCACGTGACAAGTTAGTTTATTGCTCAGCTTTTTGGGTTCCAGCTCTCTAAGTGGAGATAATTATACCTACCTCACACTGTTTTTGCAAGGATTTTCAGGATGTCTAGGACATCATGCTAGGCCTTACTTGAGGCCATCCTTCTGGAATGACATTCAGTGAGAAGTCCTTGTAAAAACATGCCATCTGCTGGTTCAGCATCAAGGTAGCAGTGCCCGTGCAGCCGGGATAAAAATTAACAGTTACTCCAGACTTTAGAATCTTCACACATTTGATTTTATTCTAGTAACAATTTTTAGAAAATATTTTATTCAAAGATGTCTACCTCTTACGCTGTATTATAAATTCCTAAGAGGTAGAGACCTCTCAACTTTTTAGCTTTGTATTTCCTTATGACTTAAGTCACCATATAATTTATGATCCAAAGCAAAAAACATTTGTAAAGAAAAGGGGGTGATAGTAATAATTATTCCAGTATGGTAAGTCAAAAACAAAGACTGTCCTAACCAAACTGACATAATTACCCGACGTAAAAGCCCTTGCATAAACATATTCACGTAGGAAACCATTAATAAATTACTAACAAATTAAAAATTTATAGGTCAATTCATCACAAATCAAAAGTAACACTTTCAAATTCAGAATATTATACCACTGGACTATTACTAACCTTGTAGTCCCTATATACAGGTCTGGCATAAGAAAGTGTATCTTCCAAAATAGACATACCAGTATCTCTTTGGATTTTTTCCTCCCTCAATATTCACATCCCTAGCGCTGCCAAATTTGTTTGACCTTCTGTCCTAAATCCCTTAAAATCTGCTTCCTTTCTATCTTCCTCATAGATGCTGCCTTCCAGCAATTCTAATTATGAATATTATAAAAGTTTCCAAAATGAAATTCTTCTCTTTGACCTTGTCCAAAGCAAATGCATATTATTATTTAATTAATTAAAAATAATTAAAATTATTAATTTAATTTAAAATATTTAAATTATTCCAGATATTTTTTAGAATTCTATATTTTAAAAATTTTAATATTGCCCCATTGATATTTACTATAACACTTCATCCCAAAACCATGACAGTTGCTAGTCTGGCCTTCATATGCAATTGAATCCCCATACCCTGTTTTCTACTCCTTAGGCAGTGTTACAAATCCTCCTAGATCTCATGTTTCCTTGAATTTTTGTTATGCCATCACGATCCCTTTTTGCTTTCTTCCTGGAATCACCTTTCTATTTTCTTCACTATGAGAATTTCTAATTTTTATTTCAACTACAATTCATTGGGTGCCTACTCTGTGAGAACATTCCACCCGCCTTAGGAAGAAGCAGGAATCACTTTCTTTAAGATTTCAAAACCCTTCCTATCTCTCTAACAACAGGGTGATTACCTTAGATGCTCATATCTGCACTGGAGTGTTATCCATGTGGACAAGTCTATTTTCTTAACCTCTTTATTTTCTGATTCTTGAAAACATCTTGTAGGTATTGAATATCTGGGCATTACGAAGAAAAAAAATAAGAAAAACAAAAGAAAAGATAGTACAGTTTCATAGTTTCTGTGCACCTTTTCAACATTCTTATACTCAGTACACTTAATGCTGCTTCTGCTGATAGCGATAGAAAGGCCCTATTACATTATTATTATCGTTGTTGTTTGCATTGACAGCAACATGAGCAAACTCCATTTTTGGATCACCAATTGTGGTCCAAACACTATGCTAATAGATATTTGTTGAGTACCTCTGTTTACCTATATCTCTTATAGGTGGGATGATGTTAGTAACAATTATAATAATACAATTTAAAAATAATTTACTATGTGCTAGGCACTGTTGTCAGTTAAGCACTTTATAATAAGTTGATTTTTTTTTTATAGAGAAGAGAAATAGTGTAAATAAATTACCCAGAGCCACACAATGATTAAGAGGTAAAATTAGGAATTAATCCTGGGAAGTCTGACTCCAGTGTCTACATTCTTAAAAGCTCTGTTATCCTGGAACAGGCCAGACAAAGCCCCTTTTCACATAAAGCTGACATTCGCATAAAAGAAAAATAAATAGATCATGAACAAATAAGTATGCAATAAAGCATACTTTCCAAAAAAATCAATAATTCAGAATGGGAAGTTATTTGCAGAGAATAATGCAAGGAGATAGAAGAGAGGGTGATGAGCAGCAAAGGCTGAGTACATGGGCCATAGAGGAGGTGAGACCTGAGAGAGCCAGGTGGACTGCCTTCCTGCTGGAGGAACTGCAGGAAGCCGTATGTCTGGGCGTTAGTATGAGATGCTCAAGGTCCAGGAGTAAAACCTGTGTGCCTCAGACACATTGAGCAGGGTGGGGAGTCATAGAAACAGGCTGGGGCAGGGGCAAGAGGAAGGAGCCTTGGCCTGGTGTGTGTTTGTTTTTCACTGCCAATGCAATGGAAAGAAAGGCATCCCAGCACTTTGGGGGGCCGAGACGGGCAGATCACGAGGCCAGGAGATCGAGACCATCCTGGCTAACACAGTGAAATCCCGTCTCTACTAAAAAAAAAAAAATACAAAAAACTAGCCTGGTGTGGTGGCGGGCGCCTGTAGCCCCAGCTACTCGGGAGGCTGAGGCAGGAGAATGATGTAAACCCAGGAGGCGGAGCTTGCAGTGAGCTGAGATCCGGCCACTGCACTCCAGCCTGGGCAACACAGCAAGACTCCGTCTCAAAAAAAAAAAAAAAAAAAAAAAAAAAAAAGAAAGGCAGGGCTTAAAGACAGATATAAACTAACATCATTAATATTTTTTAAACACTGTTGTGTGGAGAATGGATTTCTAGGTGAAGACTAGAACCCAAAAAGCCAGCTGGGACTCCACTGTGAAGCCCAGCATTATGAAGACAATGATTTGAACAACTTGTAGCAGTGTTGCTGAATGTAAGTATATGGACAATACTTACAGCTTCACATCCTGTGCTCATCAGAACTTTGTGAGGCAGTTTCATTTTGCCCATTTTAAATATGAGCAAACTAGGACTCCAAGTGATTTAGTATTTTAACTAAAAGACATTGCCACTCAGCTATTGCACAAGCTGAGTAGGCACTTTAACCCAGATCTGTCTGGTTCCAAAGCCCATGCCTTTGACTTTCTAACATTTCTGGGAGAAGACGAGAATCTCCCAGGGCTCAGAGAATGCTGAGGCTGCTATGGCTCATGATAGCACTGGCAATGGAAACCAGGGGTGCAAAGTAGTGTCCAAAGAATATTTTTAAAAACTATGTACAGCTCAAGAAATCCCTCGTAAAGGAAGCACTGTTCATGTGGGCAGCTATCATAGGTTGGCTTTGGTTGTCATGACGATAATCTGACCATGCTTGATGTGGTGGCTTCCTGCACCTGGACTCACTGGGAACTGCAATGACCTCAATGATGGCATATACAGGTGGTGTTTCATGACCTGGACAAGCAGGTAAAGATCCAGCCTTCAGACCAGGAAGAAACTAGAAAGTGGAATATTAAAGAGGAAGATGATCTCATAGACTATAATCAGGGAAAAAGAGGGACTTGGAATAATTTTTGTAACGCAGATTAATGGGTTAAGTGGATGATCAGGAAACTCAGTGTTGAAGTTCAGCTCCTAAATTCTGAAACCACCACCGAATACCTGCAATGATGTCTTCTTATAGGTACCATGGTAGGAATATGTGCAGGGTAATGTGAAAGCACACAGAAAGAGAGATTAAACTTGAGGGTTTAACAACAACAAAAATATTATGCCAAGTTATAATATTAGTTAATGGGCAGGTGTTAAAGTGAGGGAATGGGCAGTTTCCCTTTTCCAAAGCTCATGCCATGTCATATGTATGATCTCAGCCGCGTTTCTTGAGCGGCGTGCACCTTGATTATTCTTGTTCTATGGAAAAGGAAACTGAAGTGTACATAAGTATTTCACCCAACATCATCCCTGGGGAGTTAAACTCCCACCTGCGTAAACTTGCAGCCTGTATCTTTTACCCTTTGCAAGCAACTCCAATGGGGCTGAAATCAAGAGAAGAAAAGAATCATTCCTAAAGAAGCAACACTGCAGGTCGCGGCAGAAGACAAACTCTATTAGGTGTTTTCAGGCTCACGTAGAAATTCTGCCTTCTGTCCACTGACAAATGTTGAACTAAGTCCCATAATGTTTTCTTTGGGACTGTGTTTTGTTTGTCTGTTTTCCCAGCTTTCTTCAGGATTGGCTCAGAAACTGAAATAACACCTAGACAAGACTGCACGAGTAGTTTTATGTTCAGAGTGCTAGAAAAGGGGCAAGAATCAGGACGAGTCCGTAGAGTTCCCTGATCTTTAATTGACACTGTATTAGTAGATAATTTGGTCAGTATTTAATGTGGTGGCAGCCTTTATTCTTATTCTCAGGAGTTATGGAAACTGAACATATATTTTTTCTCTTTGAACCTTATTTGGTTATCTGTAAAATAAGGCTGAAGAAATACGTGATGGCTCATTTCACTTTAAATTACTAATTCTTTTATACAACAAAAGCAAAGCATCACTAATGTGAGACCCAATGATTTCATAAGAAGATAAGGAAAGTATACTATGATTTAATTTTGAAAAACCATATGCAATTATAATTAATAGCATAAAACATGTCTTCAGATATAATATTTAATCTCCTCATCTCAGTGATCCAAATCTACTCATCCTGTCATATTTCATAATTGTAGCATTACCCATCAAGTCGTGCAATTTCAAGTCTTACCAAATACCACCACACCTGTTCAATGTTTCTACATAGTCTATTTCTTTAATGCATTGATCCCTCTATTGAGTGACTTGTCATTTCCCACTTGAGTTACTATAATATCATCTTCCATTGGGCTTCTGCCTGACACCTGGGTTTCCTTAATTCTCCTTGCAGACGTTTGTCAAACTAATAATTTAAAACAAAGATCCAATGCCATCTCATTTCTGCTGAAAATCCTTATGACTCCTCATAACTTTCAGGGGAAAGTTTTGACTCCCTGTCTTAATTTGGAAAGCCCTTTATAATTTACATGATTTAGTCTGTATCACGTCAAGTAATACCTTCTGCCAGTCTCTACTTCACATGTACCACCGCAGCCAGAAGTGATTTAAAATTCCCTCAGTATAGGAAATTGATAAAACTATGCCTTCTCAATTATTCTTCTTAGGAATATTCTTCTTAGGAAGGACGCTGTGGCTCACGCATGTAATCCTAGCACTGTGGGAGACCGAGGCGGGTGGATCACGAGGTCAGGGGTTTGAGACCAGTCTGGCCAACATGGTGAAACCCCATCTCTACTAAAGATACAAAAAATTAGCCAGGCATGGTGGCATGTGCCTGTAATCCAACCCCAGCTACTCAGGAGGCTGAGGCAGGAGAATTGCTTGAACCTAGGAGCAGAGGTTGCAGTGAGCTGAGATCATGCCATTGCACTCCAGCCTGGGTGACAGGGCGAGACTCTGTCTCAAAAAAAAAAAAAAAAAAAAAAAAAGAATATTCTTCTTAAGTAGGGAAACTTAAAATGTACTTCCCCTCTTACATTCTCATGACCAGCCCTGGTATTGCTATTTGTTTATTGAGATTCAGCCCAAATAATATATTTTTTTCTAGAGCTTCCCCTACTTTAATCTCCTACTCCCAGATTTCTGTGCCCCTTTTGCATTTTGATGACACTGTAGTGTTTCCACATTTTATATCTTTGACAAAAATTACCACATATTTCTACTATCATCAATTTGCTTGTTAGCCCAAGAGTAAACTTCATAATTGTTAGTGTTTTTTTTAAAAAATGACTTATTCATCTGTGTATTCTCAGCCACTAGAACTATGTTTTGGGAGGCACTAGGTCCATGTAAATTTTTGAATAGTTACTAAATTTGTGCTCTTTTATCAATAAAGAAGTTCCATAAAATGTATTGAAGACATATAATTTGTTAGTTCAAGTTGCAATACGCACATGAATACTGTTGTGACAAATAATGTATCACCATTATTTCATTCAAAACTTCTACAATCCTAACAGATGTTCTCTCCAGTTGCATGTTAATGGATGAGATAATGCTGTGCTTTGTGTAGTTGCCTCATAGGAAGCCATTGTATTGATAAAGTCAATTATGTCACAATGAATAATGGATACCAACATTATTGCCTGCAGAAAGAAAGAATTTTGGTTTTGGTTAGTATTGACATTTTTTTAATGCCATAATATTTATGATGGCTAAATAATTTAACAAACATAATACAAGTTTTCCAACTATCGTTATCACTCTCTTACTGATTTTACTGTGTACAAAGTGGTCATCTAAACTCCTGAAATTTGAAAAGTCCTGGTTATAAAAACTACTGCCTGGAATTTATTTCAGTTCTCTTGTATTTTCATTTTATCCTTTATATTATTTTAAGACATCAAGCCAATCAATGTCAACAGATTGAAAAAGATGCTGCTTAATTTCATGAGCAATCACAACATTTTTATCTATGCAAAGTGAGATAGTAACAATAATTAGGTCTTATGCCTGAGGCTCAAAGCAATTCTCTGTGAGTGGCAGGAAGGACATTGTCCCATCCTTTATCTCCACCCGGATATATGGATGCAATACAGATGGTTCACAGCACTTCAAGGAAGATGGGAACTCCAACCTCATTCTATTATAAAACAGGCATATGGATATCAGTGGTCAATTTTAAATGGTTTTTGTCATATTTTATAACTTTCTGTAAGATGTCCTCTTTTCACTTTAATACAAGAAGGATGAGCAAAATTAATGTACAGTTCTCTTTTAAATACTTTATGAATGTTTTAGTCCACACAACTTTATGTACTTACCACTGTCATCTCTATTACTCAGATGAAGAAATGATGCTCTGAGAAGGGACATAAGTCCCACCCTCCCTTTTTTCAAAAGTTGCAAGTAGGGTGTATACTGACCTTCCCGTGCAGAAGTCTTTTCTCAATGTTCAAATGTATATTTGATCAGCTGCAAGGACTGGCTCAAACAGAACCGAATGTCTCTCACAGGTGTTTGGAGACATAAAATTGGGATATATCAAGCTTGTGGTTTTATTCTTTTAACACATATCGATTTAGAAACCACGTGGCAGGCACTGTGCAGAGTGAACAAGATAGATCAGTTCTTTATCCTCAAAAGGAAGACAGTATAGTGGACAACATATGTGTGGTCTGATGTCTGCTGGCATGGAGGGAAGCTGCTAGGAAAGCACACACAGCACACCTAACAGTGTCCGAAGGGGACGCCGACAGGGCTGGAAATGTGGGTTACTTAACAAAAGGTGAAAGACATAATCTGAAAGAAACATCTTAGAGGAAAGTCAAAACTGACGTGGCAAACTTCACACGTCACTGATTAAGGAGCTTTAAGCAGAGGAGGGTCAAGGTATGAATACGACGTGTTTGGAACCAAGGAAACTGGGGAATGAGAGGCGGGATAGGAACCGAAAGCAAGGAGACAGTAGCAAAAGGATTATTTGGAGAGCTATAAATCTAGGATCCTGAATAAGTTTTCGATAACATGGTGGTACAGGCTTCTCACATGTAGCCTTGTATCTTTAATGGACTGAGGTGAGGGGCACAACAAATGGTGCTGGGGGGAAATATAAGAGTAAAATTCTCTGAAACTAGTGATGTAAAGTGAACTCACCATTTTTGTTTTTTTTATGGTACAAATCCATAATAGTAAAACGGTGGTTATACCATTTATTGAACACTTACTATTTGCTAGTTTCTGCTACCCATATTTTTATGATTTAATTGCTCACAAGGAATCTCTTCTGAAAATATTATTATCCCAGTCTATGGATAAGTAGACTTAAAAAGTCTAGGAGATTTGACTAAAGTCATGGAGATAGTAAGTGAAAGAGCCAGCATTAAAATATTTGTCTAACATTAATGTATGCAATGACATTCTTGTGAAACCAACTGACTGAGCTTTACAAGCATATTCTTTAATACTCCCAGCAAAATTTTGAGGAGTAATTATCTCATCTTGTATATAAGGAAATTGAGGCTTAGACTTTTTAGGATATTTTTCTAAACTGCAAACATAGGAAGTGACAGAATCAACATTCAATCTGAATTAATTCAGAGAGTATTTGAGTGACTACTACAGACAGTTACCTATTGCATGTTCTCACTCATGTGGAAGCTAACAAAGGTTGATCTCATAGAAGAAAACAGTAGAACAGAGGATACTAGAGGCTGGGAAGGTTAGGGGGAAGAAAGGGATAGGGAGAGATTTAAGGATCAGAATTGCAGCTAGATAGGAAAAATAAGTTCTAGTCTTCTATAGCACTGTAAAATGACTATAATAAACAATAATGTATTACATAGTTTCAAAAAGCTACAAGAAAGATATTAAAATGTTTCCAGTACAAAGAAATAATAAACATTTGAGATGATGTGTATGCTAATTACCCTGATTTGATCACTATACATTGTATGTATGACAGCATCACTATGCAACCCACAAACATGCATTATTTTTATGTGCCCATTTCAAAAAATAAAAATTAAAAAATAATTCAGAATCAAAGCCAGGAATCTTGTCTTGAACAAAGTAAGACCCCAATCCATATCTGTTGAATTGCAGTTGAATACATATATCTGTTGTTTTAAGGGTATTATACTTTCCACAGATAAAATTACTTTTAGGTAAAATTTACAAAAAGGAATGATTGACAGGAACAAAGCAGACACGTTTGATCTTTTACATCCAACAGACCAGTTTGTGGAGAGAAATAGTGAAAAGATCAAAATAGTCCAAGAGATGAGATCACAGAGATCCTTGAGCCCATTTTTAAAGATTTTGGGTTTTATTCTTAAATGCAATAAAAAAAAAAAAAGTGTCTCATTTCCATCAGAGGAATAACATGGCATGACTCATATTTTCAGAAGACCCTAAATTTGTGCTCTTTTATCAATAAAGACTGGCTGTGAAGGAAGACTGGACAATAAAAGACCATATAGAAGGTTTTGAATGGAAAGCAGGCATAGGATATTATTAGGCTGAACGTGAATAGTAGCAGTGAAGACTGAAATGGCATAATAATATTGGCAGTAGAATTTCTAGGACTCAGTGGGTTTCAAAGATATAGAATGCAGGGGAGTAAGGCCTCTGTGATGATTCCAAACCTTCCATTGTTGTAATTTTAAATAGCAACCCAATTAGCACTCAAATCACATAGGCCAAGTGATTATTTCTTGATGAGACAATCAGTGACTAATAATATCTGTTGCATTCCGTAGCCGTAGCTCAGCTGAGTACAATAGGGAAAGGATTCTATTCCTTGCTGGCCATGATCAAAAAGCTACTGTGATCTCAGTAAAATGAACAAACTGAAAATTCATTCACTTGAGAACTCCACAGCTCCATCAGAAGAATGCTGATCTGATTTTCTGAGCTGTCAATATGTTCCACTATCAAACAGTTGAGTTTTCAAGACGTCTTCATTAAGGTAAGTCAAGGTGCTAATATACCAGAACACAGATTGTAAGGATTTCTTGCAAGTCCCTGGGAGATAAGACAGGATTTGCATGGGGCGGTAATTTGGCGTAGTGCCAAGCCATACTACAGCAAAGGCTCTGTTAGCATTTCTTCTTGAAACCATATTTTCTGCGTTGACTATCTGGCAGTTTTGGATTGCCTCGGGCTGATAATTGGCAACTGTGCTGTTAGACCAGATGGCATTTATTTATTTATTTTATAAAGGAAAGGGAGGAAAAAAGCATGATGCAAATTGGAAAGTCCATTTTCAGTTATAGAACAGAAAAATAAAGGAGAAAAGAAATTGATGTTAAGCAGTTCCAGATGTTATGTGCTTTCTATTTGTAAAGCCACATCTAAAAAGAGGTGGCATTCGAAACAGAAAAAAAAGAGAAGAAAATAAAAAAAAAGAAGCCACAGACTAATTTTCAGTTGGATTTACTTGTTGGAGTTTGCATTTACAGTGAATAAGCATTTTTTAAAGAAGACAGAAAAGAAATCACACAATTTACATATGAATAATTACTTTCATACTGTGTATACATGAGGAGAACAGAACAGCTTCAGCTGCTAAAAGTTCCATAATGTTGTATCTTAATCACATAGCCTCTGCGGCCCACCTTGCTTATTCCAGGAGCCATCTGTGAGGTTCTATTGTGTTAATCCTCCCTCAGCTGTTTGCTTTTGCCCAAAGCAGGACTTTAATTAGCACCCACTAACAGAGTGCCAAGAGCATCTTCCATCAGCTTTTTATCTCACTTTAGATGGAGAAGAAATTATAATTCCTGTAATAAAGTGTGCGTTGTCTTGAAACTGTATGCCAGGATTCTCCCTGCCTTAAATTGGAATGTGTTGGGTCTCAGAAGATTAGATGTGTAATGTCCTGAGGAATCAGCACAACTTACTGTAGTGAATGGGTTTGGGGCAGATGTGTTACCTTGGGATTCTTGTGGTATACGGTCCTACTTACCTGCCACCCTGATTTGTATCCTTACCATGCAGATACCTCATTTGGTTCTTGAGAGACACATCACTAGGAAGGCTCCCAGTCTCGCAGGGTGGGGCTTCAGCCGTGGTGTTTCCAGGAAGCTACCATATGATGCTAATACAGATGAGATGCTACACTTTGAGGGACAAGACTCAAGGTTGCCATTAAAGGTCTTCATTGGGGCCAAGTTCAAGTACTTACCAGCTATGTCATGCTGGACAGGTTATTTCTTCTCCCCTGGTCAAAGTCTCTGTCAGAAAACTGATACATGTTGTTGTCGAACTGTTATGGTAATCACATTGGAAACATCAGAATGAAAAACCTTTACAAATCAGGAAAAATGATTCGGTATTCTGACTCTATTCTGCCATTTACAATCTATGAGAATACCTAATACATCTAAGCTAATGTTTCCTTATTTCTAAGTGTTATAACTTTATCGGACAGTTATTAGAATTAAATTATACATTATATATAGCTATAATATGCCTAACACAGTGCTTGAAGTTTACGTGGCATAGAAGAAATAATCGGTCATTCTGCTACCTTGGTTTCCTTCTCTGGGCAAATTAAATTTCACCATGCTCATAGTTAGGAAACAGCATACATGTAATTGTTTTATATAAATTGAGTTGAAAAATAAACTTATTTATTATTAAATAATTTCTATGTGCTGGGCACTATTCTAGGCATGGGGAATAGAACAACCAACAAAACAGAAGTGTCTCTATGCTCATAGGAATAAAAGACAAAACACATGAATGTACAAATAATAACATAATTAAAACTGGATATCTGATTTTGCCACTTCTCTGCCATAAACCAAATTCTGCATCATAAAAAATTCTGGAAATCATAGAGCATAGAAACGACTTGTAATATAAAAGAAATTGGAGAAAAACAAGCCAATCATAGAAAGGTTATCTTTGCTAAACTGGAAAATGGTAGAATCCACAAATACTAGCACATGAGTATTTTAAATTTCATCACTGATTTAAGACTAGATTTATGTTTGAAATGATAAACTGGCATTGACAATCTGACAATGGTGAGAAAAACGCAGAAACTATCAAACTCTCAAAATGAAATACATTATCTCAAGACAGAAGAATCTATGTATATTTAGTACAAAGCTGTTTTTCTTATTAGATAAAAATGTCATTAGAATTATAAAATATGGAGGCCCTAAAAATTAGAGTGACTTTAACTGCAATAGAGAGAAGAAATATATATACATATATATATATGAACTAAGAACACAGAAATATAATTTGTATACATATACATTTAAAACAGGACAAACTGAGTAAAGCTACTCTGTATGTGTGAGTGCATGTTTGTCTGTGTGTGTGTGTGTGTGTGTGTGTTTGTGTGTGTTTAGTGTTGGGAGTTCAGTGCATAAGGATCGAGACTGAGTCATGTTCAAGGTGTCTGAGTTAATGCGAACACAGAGATACATTGGCAGAAGGGACAATCACATGTAATGATACGGGTAAGCAGGACTTCAGGATTAAATTGCCTGGGTTTGGGCCCTGGATACGTAAATTTTCTTGAGGAAGTTACTTAAAACGTTTGGACTTCTGTTTCTTATCTGCAAACTGGGAGAAATAGCATTTACCTTATAGTATTGCTGTGATGATTGAGTATAAGTAAAGCAGTTGAGGTAGATTCCTATCTGTTGATTACTTATTCATTCTTCCCTTCATTCACTCAGTCATTAGTCCCTTGTGGGTATCAGGCAGTTCTGAAGTCAGGAATCCAAGAAAAAATGGATCAGGCATCTACCTTCATGGGACTTATAGATAGAAGAGAAACAATTTTCCCCAACTTTAGTAAGTACTAATGTGGTGGAAATGATTTAGTTACCTTCATCCCTCTGCTACTCAAAAACAAATGCAAATTCACTCTACTAACTTGATTATGCCAAGAACCCAGCTCTCCTAAACTCCTGCACTGAAACTCAATGTAGTCCCCTCCCCTCTTTGTTTGAAATGCTTGGGAGGAAGAATGAGCGGGATTACAGCAGAGAGAAGATAATCACATGGGAAGACAACCCAGCTGAGGGCAGACACTGATGCTCTGAGTCTGCATACATTTTGGTTGGAACATTGCTATACATTGTTTATGTTCCCCCAAATTCATATATTGAAATCCTAACCCTTAAGGGGATGGTATTTGGAGGGAGAACTTTAAGAGGTGATTTGGATAGGATGGTAGATCCCTCATGGATGGGATTAGTGCTTTTAAAAAAGAGACCTCAGGACCTCCCTCATAACTTCCACCATATGAGGACATTGAAAGAAGGCACCATCTGTAAGCCAGAAAGCAGATCTTCACGGGACACCAAGGCTGGTGCCTTGATCTTGGAATCCCCAGATTCCAGATCTGTGAGAAGTAAATGTTTGTTTTTTAAGCTACCCAGTGTATAGTATTTTTGCTATAGCAGCCAGGAATGATTAAGACAAACATTAAACCTCACACAAGGTATAGAATGTAGGTTCAAGCAGATCTACCAGCTTCAGTGAAAAGAAGCCACAGATGATATATGGGTTAGACAGAATAACTTGGTAATTTCAATGTGTGATTGTGATCTTGAGGCATCATGGAAAGCTTACAGCATGTGCAGTTTATTAAAAAAAATACACAGAAATGATTGATATATTTCTGGACTACGTACATTACAAATGTTTAAAATGAGAAAAAAAATCTATTTTATTAAGTGATGAACTTTTCAGTAGTTAGATAATATCAACTGAAAATATTGCTTTCTCTGTTGATTCTTGATTTCTGATGTTGTTGTTGTTAGTGTAATGACAGTCTTCCAAACACACTTGAGACAGATTTGACCACCAGTCCACATACAGGACCATGAAAAAGAGAATGCTTTGGGGGAAGTGGAAATGAGAAGTCTAGCTAGCCCTCAGTACTGCCATATAGCGGGCGGTGCTTGAACTTCCTGGTTATATTAATGATGTTTCTTTTATTAGATTATCATAAAATGAAACATATAGTCCCTTGTGGGTATCAGGCAGTTCTGAAGTCAGGAATCAAAAAAAATGGATCAGTCCTCTACCTTCATGGGACTTATAGATAGAAGATAAACAATTTTCCCCTGCTTTAGTAAGTTCTACTGTGGTAGAAATGATTCAGATATCACCTAAAATGAAATGAAACAGTATCTTTGAAAAAATGTTAGATTTGTAGATTGTAAATATTCCACTTGCCAATATGATACCTCCATGAAAAAATTTTGATGTAGAAATTAGACCACAAGGACCCTATATAGTGCTACATTATCTTATTTTTTTAATCTTTTGAATACCTACATTCATCTGTAGGTCTGAAAAGTTTATACTAAGAATATAAGAGAGGGAATGTAAAGGAAACAAAATATATGCCCATAAAGACACAGAGTGCATCATTAAAAGAAATAGTTTTTAAGCTCTTTACTTGATACAAGAGAAATTGGAGTGAACATAGTACAGCCAACCAATAAGAACACAGATTGACTTAATGGAGAAATGCACTAAACTGCATACAGAATGCTTTTTAAAATTAGGACTTAACAAGAAAAATGAAAAGAAAGCAATCTGGTTAATTAGAGAACACTAAAGATGTAGTAAAAATAGCCAAGTCTAAAATTGGCTAAAGGGCATATGGTCCTTGAAAGAAAAGACATCCAGATGATCACAAACAAGGAAAAATAAAGCATTTTATGAAGTACAGAAAATGGTACATGTCATTTTAAGTTACTTATAAAGAATCATATTACAATCAGATTGTGGTTAAAAAAAGAATAGAAAGTTAAATCTTAACCCAAAATGTGATTGAATAAATCTCAATCCTGGATATTTTTGTTGTATTTAATTTTAATTCAAGTTTTTACATTAACATGCTATGTAATCTTGAAAACACCACCTAACCTTCTTAGACCTGTTTGCACTGTAAGAAAATATATTTGAAGCATCCTTTTAGAGACAATAATATATTATTCTATAGCAAACCTTTGGTTATTTGGAATTCTCAGAAAATATTTTCCATATCATTGAAAATGCACTTATTGCAGTGCTAAAATTGATCATTCAGCCATGTTTACTAGATTTGTTTTTAGCATATACATATTATAAACCTGTTTCTGCTTCCTTACGTAAATGATACTAAATGCCTTTGGCTCTTCTTAATAAATTTGTGTTTACTTGAGAAATCCATGATATTTTATTGTGATTCTAGATGGCTAAATCTGTGTGTAAATTTCACACTTTCTGCCTCCGCTCACATTTGACCGCCAGCTTCCAATAGCTCTTCCGGTAACAGCTGATCTCTTTCTTCTCATAAACAAGCATTGGTTAAATTTGTGTAAAGACCATCTTATAGTGGTTTGGGAAGGTGGGGAATTATTTTAAGTAAAGCACACACCTTTGGCATATGGATTTACATAAAGCTAACTGGACTCTCTAGAAAGAGTTTTTTTGTTTTTGTTTTTGTTTTCCTTTTCAAGAATGTTGATCACAGGGGAGGCTTTTGGGTAACTGAGCTCTAAGAGAAGATACATGTCCCTACTATGTCATAGCCTGAAAAAGTTTACTTTCCTGATCCGGCTAACAGCACCACAATTAATCAGGCAAAGTTGTTCTTTGGATACCCTAATTCTTCACATGGAACACTTTTGTTCACTTTTTGAAAAGCCAAAAGGATTTCTTGCCACCTTAACTCTCAGATTGAGAAAAAGTAAAGTATGACTGATCTTAATGTATTTCTCCTTCCCACAATATTTGTATCTTCAAACAGGAGCCTGGAGAGGACAGAGCTTACCTCCAAAATCAGAACAAAACAAAAGAAAAAGAAATGCTGATGAAAAGTTGTACTGGACATTCAGAAGTAGGAACTTAATTTCAAAAAGAGCAAGAAGTGAATATATAACCCAATCAAATAAATATCAGTGAGAATCATAGCCTTGTCAGACAGGAAGAATGTAAAACAGATGATAGGATCAGACAATAAACGGACAAGTTGCATCCTATTAAATTGTTAAAGGCAATAACAATAACAACAACAACAACAATCACTGGCTTAATAACTAGATTAGCTAAATCTAGCTGAATCCCAGGGATGTGAACTGTTAGACATCATTTGCAGATCATGGCCTTAGAGATCTTTTCCATATTTCTCCATATAAAGATTGTAAGAAAAAAAAAATCACTCCTACTACTTACAGCTCTAATTCTTATGTCCCTGTGGAAATCGCTGGTTAATATGAAACCCCAATTTGCTTGGTAAATAGGTAATACCAAGTTTGCTGAATATGGAACATTTTTGTTTTGCTTTTGTCCGGGCTCACAAATCTAACCCCGACACTGTGTCTCCACATGATATTTAATTTAGTTCCTAAACTTATGGCCCAAACTAAATTCCCTCCTTTCCCTTAAACTGGCTTCTGCTACAGTCTTCTTTATTTCATTCTGCCAGTGGCTCAGACCAAACGTCTTTCACTAACGGATTAGAATTTGCAGTCAATTCTTTGGGTCTCCTTTCTAATATATCCCACTGCTAATCACCTCTACTGCTTCTACCCTGGTCAAAACGTCCATCGCCATTCATCTGGGATGTTGCAGGATCCTCTGACGGGCCTTCTGGCTTCTGCCCTTGGGTTCCCCATCTATCTACACACAGTCTCACCTAACACAGCAGCTAGAGTCATTCTGCCAACCTCATATCAAATCATGACACCTCATGTCTTTCCTATGCTCAGTACACTGCACTGAGTTTCCTTCTCATTGAGAATAAATGCTCAGGAAAACTCCAGCCAGCCTAGATCTCGTTCTCTCTCTGACCTCATCCCCTACTGTTTTCTCTTGGTTCTCCATGCTTGGGCCACACTGGCCTTGGGGCTACTCCTCCACCATGCCAGCTGCATTCCTTTCTCAGGGCGTCTGTGTTTGCTCATCCCTCTGCCTGGAGTGCTTCCGACCCAGATATCCATGGGCTGACTTCTTGACCTCCTCCAGGTGTTTCCTCAATTGTCACCATTTACGGGAGCTCTTTCCTGACTGTGCTATGTAAAAGTGCCACCAAAATAACTCAGGAACTCCCTAGCCAGTGTTCTTTTTTCGTGGTAGTCTCCATCTGACATACCACATGATTTAATCTGTAGTTCTTTGTTGGTCTTTCTGCTTTGCATCCCCCTTGCATTTAAGTTTCACAAGGTTGGGGATACTGGTCTTTTTTTCCCTACTGTTTTAGATCGAGCGTCTCAGATGGCGCCTGGCACATGGCAGGCTCTGAAGGTTGTATGAATAAATTGATGCCTGAGTGAGTAGTTTAAACACAGGAAATTCTAGATTTAATTCTGAACATGATGAAGCAAATTATAACTCACAGTGTTAATATTTTTGTGTTAAGTTTGGAAATAACCTGAGCTTATTTGACATTTTAATCACTCATAACTTAGAAGACTTTGGCATATTAAAGTATAATTTGACATCCTAAAGTATCTAACAGATTAATTTGATTCCAATTTAAAATGTGGATTAGAAAATTTGATTTTGCTTGTCATTCTAATTTGAATAGTCTAAGACAATTTTACTATATCTGTGAAAAGTATCACAAGATACTTATAATTTTGATCTATTGAATTTATAAAAATTGGTTAAGTATCTGGGAAACTTAGGTTATTAGAAAATTGAAGTACTTAAAAGTAAAAATAAACACATTAAACTTACAAATAAAGTTTAAAGCAGGTCATGAACCTTAAGTTGGAAAGGTTACTTATGAGCTTTTAAATATTTTTCTGGATGTACTAATGAAAAATAAGATGATTTGTAAATTAAATGTAAAAGCACCAGAAGAACAAAACTTTGATTTTGTAACATTAAACGCATTAAATATTAATTGCTAAAACAGAAGTAAATTATCAATTTTCTTACTGCCATAAAATATACTTTTAAATATATAAAAAACATGTACTGATGGTGAACATTCATGTGTTGGTATAATTATATATATATATATTTTTTTTTTTTTTGGTGAATATTGTTGCTGGGAGAGAAAATTCAGTTTGCTCTTATGTCAAAAACCAATTGTGCAGAAGACTAATAATTTGATGGCTAGCTATATGTATGCATGTCTATCTATCTATCTATCTATCTATCTATCTATCATCTATCTAGCATCTATCATCATCTATCATCTATCTAGCATCTATCATCATCTATCTATGCTAACCAGCTGTTAGACTGAATTGTGTTACCCCAACTTTCACATTACAGTTCTGAACCCTAATATTAATTGTATTTCGGGATAGGGCCTTTAAGGGGGTAATTAAGATTTAATAAGGTCATATTAGTGGGACCGTAAGCTGATAGGCCTTGTGTCATCATAGGAAGAGGAGGAGACACCAGAGATCCCCCTCTGTCTTCCTCCATTCCCTCTCTCTGTGAATGCCCAAAGGAAAGACCATGTGAGAACATGGCAGAAAGCTGCCAAATGCAAGCCAGAAAGAAAGCTCTTGGCAAACATCTTGGTCAGACATCCAGACTCTAGAACTGTGAGAAAATAAATTTCCGTTGTTTAAGCCACTGAGTCTATGGGATTTTGTTAAGGCAGCCCTCAGAGACTAACACACCTTTTCTTTCTCATATCTCATATCTACTTTTCATTCTCAACTTAGAAAACAGATTTTCTCAACATTGAGATATTTTGGGGCTCCATGGAAACTACTTCCTTGAAGTTCTCATCTTTCAGAAGTCTAATCAGAATTACTTTATGAATGCCTTCTTCCTTTCTGTTTGTTGGCCACACAGAGGAGAAGAACCCAAAAAGACATTTAGGTCAGTCCTTGCTCATTGTTTTAGGGACAGGTATCCAAAGAGGGAACCTTAAAGATTTTGTTCAGTGTTATGCTGACCAGCTCACAAGGGCAATGGGGGAGAAACACACACACACACACACACACACACACACACACACACACACGACAGTGGCTAACATCAATGTACTTGGTACTCTTCTAAAAGCTTTGTAGCTATTATTTCATTCAAGAACTAAGGCAGAAGTTTGGGTTGAATCAGAGAATGTGCATGATCCTTACAATAGGTTTCAAGGACTTCAAGTGGTGATGGAAGCAGAGTAGCTGGTGGGTCATTCAACTGGGAAAGAATGGAACTGGTACAGGAGCTATATCTGGCTGATTTCTTACCTTTTAAAAGATGCCTTATGATTTCAGACATGGTGTGCTTCCAAATACGGTATTTTATGTAACCATGACAAAACTGTACCCACCACATATGACATATGACGTTCAGCAGAAATACATTTAAACCATATAATACATTGGCCCTTAAAAACACATGAGTTAGGGGCACTAAACCCCTGTGTAGTCAAGAATCCACATATAGCTTGACTTCCCAAAAACTCAGCTACTAATAGCCTACCATTGACTGGAAGCCTTACTGATAACAGAAATAGTTAAGATATAGTTTTTATGTTATATGTATTACATGCTGTATTCTTACAATAATGTAAGCTAGAGAAAAGCAAATGTTATTAAGAATATCATAAGGCTTTGGGAGACCAAGGCGAGCGGATCTCCTGAGGTCAGGAGCTCAAGACCAGCTTGGCCAACATGGTGAAACCCCATCTCTACTAAAAATACAAAAAATTAGCCAGGTGTGATGGTGGGCACCTGTAATCCCAGCTACCTCAGAGGCTGAGGCAGGAGAATCGCTTCAATCCAGGAGGCAGCCTGGGCAACAGAGCAAGGCTTCTTCTCAAAAAGAAAATCATAAGGAAGAGAAAATAGATTTACTATTTATTAAGTGGAAATGAATCATCATAAAGGTCTTCATCCTCATTGTCTTTCCACTAAATAGGCTGAGGAGGAGGGAGAAGAAGGGTTGGTATTGCTGTCCCAGGTGTTGCAGAGATGGAAGAGGTGAAGGAAGTGGAAGATAGGAAGATAGGAAGATAGATAGGAAGGAAGTGGAAGAAGGCAGGAGAGCCAAGCATACTTGGTATAAATTTCATTGCAAAAAATCCACATATAACTGGACCCACGCCCTTCAAATTCAGGTTGTTTCAAGGTCAATTGTAAACTATCTGTCCGAGGCCAACAAACTTGAAACTGATTACCTTCACGTTCTTCTTTCCCAGCCCCATTCCCTCACTCATTCTGCTCCAGCCACACCAGATTTTTTGCCTTTTTACATAAACATTCTTTCCTTTCAGGGCTCTTGCAGTAACTGCTTTCCTTGCTTAAGATGCTTGCACCTCAGATCTGGCATGGCTCTATCTCACACATCGTTTATGCCATTTTCCTCATTGCATTCTCAGGCTTCATTTTCCTCCATGGTATTCTAAATATTTATTTGATTAGTTTGCATTGCCTCAGGAGGACAAGGGCCTTTTCTATTTTGAATATTGTATTTCCAGCACCTGAAAAATTCATAATATTAAAAGAAGTGATTGTATGATGTATTGATAAGGGGTGAAACCCCAGCCTCAGTCATGCATCTACTGACATGGGCTTTGGAGCTCTCTTCAGGGCCTGGACTCCTGCTTACCTCTCCCCTTCTTCCCAATACAGCATCGTTCCTGGGCTTCCCCATACAAACAAATGAATCCTTTGAATTTTTGTTTCTTTTTTCCTCACAATGGTCTTGGAAGATAAGAGCTCCTATTAATTCAATTTAGCAGGTTTTACCACCGAAGTTCAGAGAGGCTAAGTGATTTGGCCAAGATCACACAGGGTTATCAGTGCAGGGCTGCTTCTGACCCAGGTCTACTGATAGTCTCCACTGATGCATGGCCTTTGTGGAATCTCTGGTGTGTTTCTACTTTCCAGAGAATGCTAATTCACTTTAAACAACAAAACTTGGCAAGAATGCTTTTCACTGGTGTTCCTGCAGCTCCTTAATCTATGATGTGATCACTGATCATGTTACCCTAATGTCACCAGCACTCCTTAGCAAAATGTGACTGTGGATCAAGAAGATGGTCAAGGCTGGGAAGAAGGAAATTCCATAGATGAAGTATTATTCCATTCTCACATTGCTATAATGAACTACCTGAGCCTGGGTAATTTATAAAGAAAAGAGTTTTAATTGGCTCACGGATCTGCAGGCTGTATGGGAAGCATGGCTTGGGATGCCTCAGGAAACTTTCAAACATAGTGAAGGCAAAGGGAAAGCAGGCACATCCCACATGGCTGAGGCAGGAGGATGAGATGGAAGGGGCAGTGCTATACACTTTTAGACAACCGGATCATGTGAGAACTCTATCCTGAGACAGCACTAAGGGGATGGTGCTAAATCATTAGAAACTGCCCTTCTGATTCAATCATCTTCCAATAAACCCCACCTCCAACCTTAAAGATTATAATTCAACAAGAGATTTGGATGGGAACACAGAACCAAACTATATCAAATGAAAAACAAGAGGCCAGGCGTGGTGGCTCATGCCTGTAATCCTACCACTTTGGGAGGTCGAGGCAGGTGGATCACTTGAGGTCGGGAGTTCGAGGCCAGCCTGACCAACGTGGTGAAACCCCATCTTTACTACATACAAAAAATTAGCCGGGAGTGGTGGCAGGTGCCTGTCATCCCAGCTACTCAGAAAGCTGAGGTGGGAGAATCGCTTGAACATGGAAGGTGGAGGTTACAGTGAGCTGAGGTTGCACTACTGCATTCCAACCTGGGCGACAAGAGCGAAATTCCATGTCAAAAAGCAAAGAAGAAAGAAAAAGAAAGAAAAACAAGAGACTCTGAAACACAATGACAGGCAGGGTCTCTACTCGCGTAACTTTTACATAGGTCACAAAGCAATTTTTTTGACATGTTTTCATTTGTTACTCAGTTCCTCCCTAAAACACTTTGAGGGAGGTGGGTGGAAAGGACGATGTTCTTGTCACAAATGACGGAGCTGAGAATCAGAGAAGGGCAGAGGTGTATATAAGGTGTATTAGTCATGGTAAAAGAAACATTTCAGCTGAATTAAATTAAAGGAGTTTAATTGAGCAATGAATGATTCACAAATCTGGGCAGCCCCCAGAATCACAGCAGATTCAGACAGACTCCAGGGATGCCTTGTGGTCAGAACAAATTTACAGACAAAAAAAAGATAAACGACGTACAGAAATAGGAAGTGAGGTACAGAAACAGCTGGATTGGTTACAGTTCAGCGTTTGCCTTATTTCAACACAGTTTGAACAATTAGCAGTCTATGAGTGGTTGAAGTATGGCTTCTGGGAGTGCCCAACACTCAGCTGTTGTTACAGGCACATACTCTTAAGTTAGGTTTTCAATCTTGTCTGCGTATTAAACTAGGTTACAGTTCGTCCACAAGTACTCAAATATAGAGGTACAGAGTCCTTCTCAGGCCTCTGAGTTTGCTTTAACAGTTATCTCAGGCTGCCATAACAAAATACCATAAACGAGGTGGTTTTTCAAACGACAAGAAAATTTCCTGACAGTTTCTGAGTGTTGAACATCTAAGTTCAAGGTGCCCACAGATTCAGTTTCCTAGTAAGAGCTCTTTTCCTTGCTTGCAGACAGTCATCTTCTCTGTCCCCATGGGAATGGAGTACCTGCGGTCTCTTCCTCTTCTTATCAGGACACTAACCCAATCATGAGGTCCCTGTCCTCATGACTTCAACTAAACATAACAATCTCCCAGCAATCCCATCTCTAAGTACCATCACCTTGTGGATTAGGGCTTCAATTATGAACTTTTGTGGGAGGCATAATTCAGTCTGTAATATAAGGCTTCGCCACCAGTGAAGGAGAATCAAAGATAGGCAGGTAAATTTATCCTGAAAGACCAAAACTTGTTCCATTAGCCATCACCCTATTATCTCAAATGAAACTTGAGAGTGGGAAGCTATCGGTTAAATTACTGACTCCTTGATATGTCTGACAGAAAGAGGACTTGGTGTGGACCCAATCTCACTCTTTACTCTTGCCTCATACTATTTCCCTTAACCATTAAGCAGAGGCGTAACAGGTGTTGGAATATGATTTTCCCCTTCGCCACCTATGATTGTCATTAAGTCTGTGCACCAAATGTGTCCGGGTTTCTGCTCCTTCCGGGCATATGATATAATGAACTTCTCCTCCCTTTAATGTCGGGTATAGCCATGTGACTTGCTTTGATTGATGAGATTTGAGCAGAAGTGGGGCTTGTCTCTTGCATGCAGAAGTCTTAAAAGTGAGTGTGTGATTGAACGGAATTGTTTCTCCTGATGCAGGGATACTAAAGGCCTTCAGGCCCAGCCTTGTACCAACCCTCACCCCCACCATTTCATTCCAAATGTGGAGCTTGATGAGAAATACACGAGTCATGTAAGACCACTGAGATGTGGGCTGGTTCCATAACCACCGAGAGAACCACTGAGCTAGGTGAATCAGAAAGAGGCAGAGAGAACAGCTTGAGCATCCGTAGAAGGAAAGGTGTTGGGGTGGCTGGTAGCTGCCTAAAATTGCCAGAACATGAAGTGGGAGGTGGGGAACTCAGGCAGTTATTGATGTTGCAGGAAAAATTTATACTGCACTTCTCACATTTCCCTCAAGAGCAAAAAAGTTCTACTTCTTGGGAAGAAAAACAGGATTAATCTGCCAAGTAACACTGGGACAAAGAACTGTACCACTGCAGCTCAGTCCCTGCTGGGTTCTCTCTCTTTCTACCATGCAGGGGGCAGGGCAGGCTTGCTCTTCCTGTCACACGGCAAGCAGTCTGACTTCACTGACTGACACCAGTGTCAACTCTGTCTGAGACTGGGTGGAGAGGGTTGAGGAATTGGTCAAATATTTAAGAAAAAATACTAATATTAGAGAATAATAAAGCTGATAATAGATACCCATCTCTCTGACTTGTTGTTTTCAAAACTTGGGATAAAAAGGAAAGATATTATATGTCTACACACCCAAATCTCATCACTTAGCAAGAGGAGAGACTACCTGATGGGCCAAGCATGGAGTGAAAGATTCCAGGCTGTATTTGGAAAATCAGCAAGAGAACAGGAAAATGATTCCTACAACAATGTATAGTTTGTGCAAAAGACATTTCTTCCAAATTATGTCAGCATCATTGAGTTATACCAATTATTATACCTAATAATAATAATAACTGTTACAATAGTAATGATGAAAACAATAATAATACCATACTTTATTTAACAGTTTAATACTAGTATACAAAACCTAGTCAGAGGCACAGACCAATAGATGGTATCGGGAAGATTATCAGAGTATCACTAGATATTATGCATTATCACAGTATTACAGACTTAGAGGAAACTATAGCTGGCTTTAAAGTGTCAGTGGAATCTATGTGTAAATTCCAACACCAGAGGGTAGAGACACAAAAGGGAGGTTAAAGGAAGGAGGAGATAATAATAATGCATGATCTTTATTTTCTTAGTTTTTGTATCAACTGGTCATCAGTTTCCTTTATACTTGTGGCTATCAGAATAGGATCCAGACAGTCATGCTAGATAGATTGGTGACTTCTAAACCCAGACTTTCATTAACATTTGACCAGGTTGTACTCTCTCAGTGTTCATACATGAATTTGAAAATATACTTTCCATAATGCTCACCTTATTATCATTATTAAAGTGTGAAAAAGATTTAATTCTTAACTTGAGATCAAAGTGGGAATATGCCATGGTTGTGCTTACTGCTTTGGAAAAATAATGCTAAATTAGTGTTTTACATTAGAACTGTTCTATTCTTCTATAGTGAGCAGACTATAAAGTTCTAGAGTTGTACTCTTTAATCTGGTTGACACATAAGGACATTGACAATTTCAATTGTTGCTAGTCCGAGGGAGATGTATTAAGTATAAAATACACACTGAATTTCAAAAACTTACTATGGTAAGAAGAATATAACTTATTCCACTAATAATTTTGTATTGTATTGATTACATGCTTAAATGGTAATGAGGGAAAAGAAAAGGAAAAATCAATTAGGTAGACAGTTAAGGCTGGTCCTCGGAGAAGCAGCCTGCCTGAAAAATCACAGCTACAGGCAAAAATAGAGCAGCCTGAGGAAAAACTCAGGCTACACTTGCACAGATAAACAGGCAAGGTCCAGCACAGAAGCCGTTTGTTCCTTGTGTGATTAGCGGGCTCCCAGTAAAAAGTTTCCTTCCCTTTACAAACATGTACACAGTGGACTCCATGGGAACTTGCCCGTGAGGAGGGGGCTTACCTAAAACAAACACGCAGTTATACAAACAAGAGAAGCGGCACTCCGTGCTTGCCTAGAGACATACTACCACATAGATAAGGGGGAGTTGTGCAGACAGCTTTTCAGGTAAGAGAAGTTACTCTAACAGCTACAGAGATAAAAGAAGTTTCTTATAAAGCTTTTGAATTCCACTGTAAAAACGGCACCCAGTCAGGCTCCCCTCTCCACTGTGAAGAGCTTTTTTCTTTCGCTTATTAAACTTCTGCTCCAACCTCACCCTTTGTGTCCACCCTCCTTAATTCTTTTGGTCATGAGATGACGAGCTTGGATAACATCTTAGACAGTGAGACCAGTGACCCTGACCTGTTTCAGTAACATTTAATATTTGGATATTTTGAGTTAAATACAATATGCTAGTGAAAATTAACTTTTTTTTTTTTTACTTTAAAAAAATATGGCTGTTAGAAAACTTAAAATTATTTATGTGGCTATAGGAGAGAAAAATAATAACATTTTTTCACTCATCTCAAGGTACATGGCTGACACCCCTAAAACCAAAGATGACTGACACCCCTAAAACCAAAGATGACTGACACCCCTAAAACCAAAGATGAATTAACAGGAGAAAACCATAACACATTTATTTAACCAAAGTTTTAGGTGACATAGAAACCTTCAGAAATGAAGACCTAATGACCCCTGAAAAACTTATTTTTATTCTTAGGTTTGATGAAGAATGGACAGCTATTTATAAGCATGATTGAATAAAATGGTGTGGTCTAACAATAATAAACTGAGGGAAGTTAGCAAGGCTTGTTGTTTTCAGGTTTTTATTGGCCCGTGTCTTTATTCCTTCCCTCTGGGTATTGGGGGGAATATTTCATGTGAAAGTCTTACGACCAGCTTTCAGGGGAGGAAGGTCAGGTAATTCCTTCATGGTGAGCTCTCAAAAAGAAGGGTGGGAGAAGGTCAAAGAATGACGTCTACTGTGCCATATTTTGAGGTAGTGTCTCTTAGTCCCAATATGGCTCACAGAAATATTTATATATTCTCTTAAAAAGCACTATTCTAAAGGGGAAATGTTTTATTCTGAAAAGATTTTAAATATCATGTATGTCTCCTGAGACATTGCCAGTTTGCCGGAATTCTAAAAGCACTGTTTGTCAGTAAGATACCAATAGGAAGAGTCCGTGGTGATGACATTCTTCCCCTGATGACCAGGATGAAGGAAAACTAGGAGCTTTGCCCATTTTTAACCAGGTCCTCACCTGTCCTTCCTTAGGAAAACTGGCACCACACAGCAATCCACCTTGGAGAACATCAGAACTCACACCTGGGTGATCCTTAGTAATAAGAATCTGAGATCTTATGGGTCATCACCTCCTCACTGCTCTGAAAATCCCTAATTTAATACCACTTCCTTTCATCATCTTCCCAAATGCTTGCACTTTGCTATCTGAAAAGCTTAGTCTATCACTAACAATGCTCTTTGCTCTAAGGTAAACTGCTTTTTTTTTTGGAGGGCACTGTTTCCCCTGCAACTTTCTCAACAATACCTATTTTCTCTTCCATGCCCCTAGTACCACTGAATGAGAAGTTGAAGGAAGTGAATTCCTTATTCTGCATGTTACACTCCAAGGCTAACTCCTCCTACAAGTACCACTTCTCTCAAAAGCCACCCAGATTTGTAGCTCTTGTCATCACATTGTACTGTTCACTCTTCTTCCTTGATGTGGTCACCACTCTGTCAACCAGGTCACTCCTTTCATTCTCTGAAGATTTCAGCACAACGTTCTCTGCCCCTCTTTTCCACCTTGCTCTTACTTTAATTTTTGGTGATTCCAGTATCCACATAAGTAGTATATACCTGCCTTTACATGAACTTCATCCCTTCATTTGCAACAAGGCAATGTCATGGTCATTTGCAAGCCCTATCATTATTTAACTTGACAATTTTCATAATCTCAATATCAAGTATCCCACTTTCTGACCATAGCCTCTATCCTTCCGACTCTGTTATGGTAATAACTAGTTGTAAAAGTGTTTGATCTCACCAGATCTCAAAATTATTTACATAATCACCTTTACTCTTTTCTTCACTCCTTTTATATCCTTGCTTTCCTCTCATCCGACATGAAGTAAGCAGAATAGTTTGCATATTCCACGTTTCCTCACTTCTTGTTTTATTCATTGTATTGACTCAAAAATGCAATTAATTTTATGCTTTAACAACCATATTTTGAGAACCCAATGACATAATATCATGGGTTATGCATCTCCTGATATCATTAAGCTAGTTAATTTTAATGGCAACCTGAGGGCAGTTGGAAGTAGGTGTTGACGTTTCCTTGAGCTCTCAAGACAACCTGAAATTGCATTTGCTTCCTTACTTACTCTTTCTTCTTCCTCTCCCCATTACAGCTTTCACCAACCTAAGATAAATGAGCTCTTGAAAAGTAGTGACAACTCCTTTTATGTTTACATCCCAGCAACTAACAGTTAGCCTGGAACACATATAGTGTTTAAGTTTTCTTGAATATGTGTTGGGTTCCAAAAAAGCAGGATTAATTTCTGTAGCTCTACTAAATACACAAAATTATTCCCCATTTTTTTCCACAAATTTCCAGAGCCATCTGTCATAAAATTCTAGTACTTAAAGGGACTTTAAAAATAATCTAGCACAACCATTTTATTTCACAAATCAGAACATGAGATACCACAGAAGAAACAGGAGAAAGTAAAATATTTTACACATTACATCATTTGTTATTCTGATTAATTATATAATTATATGTCTGTACTGTCAGAAAAATAATGTTCATACTAAAACAGGAGCTTATTTAATTTTGTTAAAATCATGCTGATCAGGTGAATTCCAAGTAGCATATCTGATTTCAAATTTTGACTATGACTCATTCTGTATGATAATGAATTTACACCTTTGGAATCATTTTACTCATCTGTGAAATGAGAATGATGTTATTTGTATCGTTAGTACTTTATTGAGCTATGCTACACATAAAAAAGGTAAATAATTAAGAACAACTGGCTTGATTCATGTGGTCAACACGTAACAGATCCTGTCTCCTCTTCCATTATGTCACCCTCATCACTTTCTCCTTTCTCCTCTGCTTCTCATTCCCTCCCTTTATCAGACTTGCCAGCTTTCCCCAGGCTAACAAAAAGTCATTGTATGTGATGTATTGAGATTATACAAGGAAAACAAAACCTCTAATAATCATGTCACATTCCAGCAAGTGACTTATTAAACAGATGCTGAGATTCAAGCTCAGAAAAATATTCAGCTGGCAAATGCAAAGAAAGAAAATGTAATACTGAGGTCAATAAATTCTGCTTTACAAATGAAAATATGCCTTTAAAACTCATTTAATATTTGCAAAATTTGTTTTTATAGAACTCAAATTCTGCCACACAATAATGAAGAATTCATTGATTTCCAATTTTGATTTAAAAAAACAAAATATAAGAATATGTGTACAATAAAGAATATCGGGGAAACCAGCCCCCAGTATTTCAACATAGGTTCTTTTCTATTTTCCCGAAGTGTCAGCCAGTCTGAGAAATAAAGGGAAAGAGCACAAAAGATAAATTTTGAAGCTGGGTGTACAGGGGAGACATCACATGTCGGCAGGTTCCGTGTTGCCAACTGAGCCGCAAAACCAGCAAGTTTTTATTAGTGATTTTCAAAGGGGAGGCAGTGCACGAATAGGGTGTAGGTCACAGAGATCACATGCTTCAAAGGCAATAAAATATCATAGGGCAAATGGGCAGGGCAAGGTCACAAGGCCAGGTCAAAACTAGAATTGCTGATGAAGTTTCATGTCCCACTGTGCATGCATTGTCATTGATAAACATATTAACAGGAAACAGGATTCAAGAACAGATAACTGGTCTGACTAGAATTTTCCAGGCTGGAATTTCCTAATCCTAGCAAGCCTGGGGGCACTGCAGGAGACCAGGGCGTGTTTCATCCCTATCTACAACTGCATAAGACAGACAATCCCAGAGCAGCCATTTTAGAGGCCTCCCCCTGGGAATGCATTCTTTTTCCAGGGCTGTTAATTATTAATATTCCTTACTGGGGAAAGAATTCAGTGATATTTCTCTTATCCATTTTCAGCAGTAAGAGAAATATGATTCTGTCCTGCCCGGCTCCCAAGCAGTCAGACCTAATGGTTATCTCCCTTGGTCCCTGAACATCACTGTTATCCTGTTCTTTTTTTGAGGTGCCCAGATTTAATATTGTTCAAACACATATGATTTTTGAACAATTTGTGCAGTTAATGCAATCATCACAGGGTCCTGAGGTGACATACATCCTCACCTTACAAAGATGACGGGATTAAGAGATTAAACACAGACATAGGTAATCACAAGAGTATTGATTGCGGAAGGGATAAATGTCCATGAAATCTTCATAATTTATGTTCAGAGATTGCAGTAAAGACAGGTGTAAGAAATTATAAAAGTATTAATTTGGGGAACTAATAAATGTTCATGAAATCTTCACAATTTATGTTCTTCTGCCACAGCTTCAGCAGGTCCCTCCATTTGGGGTCCCTGACTTCCCACGACAAAAGAAAAATGGCTATTGCTGTTCCTGAACTTGATCTTCAAGGAATGACAGTAACCCAGGGACTATACTAAGAATAGAAATAAATTGATGGCTCCCACTATCTTGTAAAGAACTAAAGAAGTTGTGTATCTGTATGTGCCTGTTTGCACACATGAAGGTGCAGGTATTTAGTGTACTCATTCTTGCTCTTTTTTCTACACTATACATTTTCCAATGATACGTTGCTTATCCCAAATTTTGACACAGCTAATTTTGCAAGATTCTCATCAGTCCCTACTTAACAATATTTTTTTCTCTTTGCTTTTTCTTCCCAACGTCTATCGTTCTTAAAGTTTCCATTAAGCAAAAAAGAAAATAATTTTGAATTTGCTGCCAGGTGTTGGTTCTCCAAAGCAATGTCCTCCTGGAAATTCTTAGTCCTCTTCTTTCTTTTTATTTATGGTCACGTCCTTCAAGGCCACCTTGCAAATGTCTTTTTTAGGAAGCTTGTTTCATAATTTTCCCATTGCTGTCATCTTTATTTGATGTACTGAGGTGGTTATTTCCTTAAATGTTTTGATTTGGATTGCAGAACTTAAGTTCCTATGTAAATTGTCCTTGAATCATGAAGCTTTAGACATATGTCTGACATGCATACTTTTCCTTGAAGTCTTCCATTAATATTAAATTTGACTTTATCTCCTCCTGTGTAAGAAATTTCTTAAAAAAGAACACTTTATCTTCTCCTCCTGTGTCAGAAATAATAACTCAGTTATTTCTAACTTACAGTGTCTTTCTCATCCTAGCTTGTAGTAAACGTCTGCCTGTCTATTTTGCATGTTTATGTTTGCATGTCTAATTTGCACTAAACTTTAAGTTGTCTGAGAGGCAAATCAAGCCTTACAGACAGTAGCTTAGAGTGAAAAATGCAGCAAAACTAAAACCAGCAAACTCAATTTTGAATTTTGATTCAGCCACTCATCATGATTCTAGACACTCACACTTTATTAGGCCCTCATTTCCCTTTTTAGAAAATGAAGGTATTTCTATTAGTCTTGCTAAACCATGTCCCTTCACTAACACATTCTGCCCTAGTGGAGAACAGTAATGCTCTTAAGCTGGGCAAATTTCCTTCTGACCCAGGATATTTGTACATAATGAATTCTTCTTTCTGGAACATCATTTCCAGAGCATTCTGTCCAGAATATTTCAAGAACATTATTACCCCTTGGCCCAGTTATCAGTCTTATTCACCATTAAAAATCTCAATTCATGAAAACCCTTTCCTAACTTCCTTCACTGGATTAACAGGCCTTTTTATACAGGAATTTTAGCAGGTAGAATTCTATTTTATAGAACTTTTCCAGTTTATGCGAATATTTGATTTATGTTTTCTTTTAAACAGATACTACATGTGTGTTCAATATCATATCCTCAGAACCTAGCCAAATTCCAGGCACATAGTATTCACTCGATAAGTATTTATTAAGTGATTAGTTAAGAGTGACATAGGACAGTTCATAAAACAACATATTATAAACTAGGAAAGTCTCTAAAAACTAAAATTTATTATGATTCATTTTTGAATCCTTCATGTTAAAAAGAATTACATTTATCCAAGAATTCATACAAAATAAAATGCATATTTTCTATCCCTAAATTTTCTAATCTATAAGCTGTCTGGTAGCTAGAAGTTGGTCTTTTAGTTCATCTAAGTCACAGTTTGAGAACAGTCACTATGTTAGAAACAATATTAAATTCTAGAGTCACAAAGATTCTCACAGAAACAAGTCTCTCTTCAAGATTTTCACAGCCTGGTGAGGGTAGTGTATTAGTTTGTTCTCACACTGCTAATAAAGAAATACCCAGGACTGGGTAATTTGTAAAGGAAAGAGATTTAATTGACTCACAGTTCCATATGGCTGGGAGTCCTCACAATCATGGTGGAAAGTGAAGGGGAAGCAAGACATGTCTTACACGGCAGCAGGCAAGAGAGAGCTTGTGCAAGGGAACTCCCATTTATAAAACCACCAAATCTCATGAGACTTATTCACTACCACAAGAACAATATAGGGGAAACTGCCCCATGATTCATTTATCTCTACCTGCCCCAACCCTTGATATGTGGGGATTATTGTAATTCAAGGTGAGATTTTTGTGGGGACACAGCCAAACCATATCAGGTAGCAAATATATAAAGAAGTTAGGGTTATTATAGGGGCTTAGGTGAAGTTGGGATATGTAAGCAAATCTGGACTTGAAGAAAGAGGAGTGTCTCTGTCTGTGTTAGATATAACTTTAGAGAAAATGTGGTTTGAAGTCTAGTTTATGATAAAAATTATTTTGGCTTAACCAACATATAATACATTTGGTGTAGAATAGCAGAGAGAGAGGTCGAACATACAGTAGTGGAGGTAAGGAAGTGCCATACCCTGAGAGATAATATGCTATTAATATGTTGTGGCTGGGCACAGTGGCTCACGCCTGTAATCCCAGCACTTTGGGAGGCTGAGGCAGGCGCATCACCTGAGGTTGGGAGTTCAAGACCAGCCTGACCCACATGGAGAAACCCCATCTCTACTGAAAATGCAAAGTTAGTCGGGCATGGTGGTGCATGCCTGTAATCTCAGCTACTCCGGAGGCTGAGGCAGAAGAATCACTTGAATCCAGGAAGTGGAGGTTGCAGTGAGTCAAGATCGCGCCATTGCACCCCAGCCTGGGCAACAAGAGTGAAACTCCATCTCAAAAAAAAAAAAAAAAAAAAATGTTAAGCACCATGAAGAGTTATTGAAGGAGACTGCAGTGGGCTCTCTGTATCTTCAGGTTCTGCATCCACAAATTTAACTTATCATAGATCAAAAATATCTGGAGCAAACAGGTATATGAAAAGGTGCTCAACATCATTGATCATCAGAGGAATGCAATTAAAAACTACAATGAAATAGCATCTCACCTCAGTTAAAATGGCTTTTATCCAAAATATAGGCAATAATGAGTGATGATGAGGATGTGGAGAAAGGCAAAACCTCACATACTGCTGGTGAGAATGTAAATTAGTACAGCCACTATGGAGAAGGGTTTGAAGGTTCCTCAAAATGCTAAAAATAGAGCTACTGTATGATCCTGTAATCCCACTGATAGGTATACACCCAAAAGAATGGAAATCAGTGTACTTAAAAGATACCTGCACTTCCGTGTTTATTGGTTTATTGCAGTACTATTCCTAATAGCCACAATTTGGAAGCAACTTAAGTGTCCATCAACAGACAAATGGATAAAGAAAATATGGTACATATACACAATGGAGCACTATTCAGCCGTTAAAAAAAAGAATGAGATCCTGTCATTTGCAACAACATGGATGAAAATGGAGGACGTGTTAAGTGAGATAAGCTAGGCACAGAAAGATAAACTTCACTTGGTCTCACTCAGTCGTGGGAGCTAAAAATTGGAACAATTGTATTCATGGAGGTGGAGAGTAGATTGATGATGGTTACCAGCGACTGGGAAGAGTAGTGGGGTTGGTGGGGGAAAAAACGAAGATGATTAATAGGCACCAAAATTTATCAGATAGAATGAATAATATCTAGTATTTGGTAGCACAATAGAGTTACTACAGTCATCAACAATTTGTTGTACATTTTAGAACAACTGAGAGGGTACAATTGGAATGTTTATAACACAAAGAAGTGATAAATGCCTGAGGGGATGCAAACCATATTTACCTTGATGTGATTATTACACAGTGTATGCTCATATTAAAATATCTCATGTACCCAATAAATATATACACATACTATGTACCCAAAGATATTAAAAATAAAATATTAAATGAAAAAATCAAAAGAAACACAATTAAATTTTTAAAATATGAAAAAAATAACAATACAACAATAAAAGTAATACAAAATTTAAAAATCAAATGGTATAACAACTATTTACATAAAATTAACATTTTATTAGGTATTATAAGTGACCTAGAGATGATTTAAACTATGTATGAGGATGTGCATAGTTATATGCAAATGCTAACTGATTTTATATTAGGGACCTGAGCATTGTGGATTTTTGTATCTGTAGGGGGTCCTGAAACTAATGTTTCTCAAATATTAAAGGATGATTGTACATATGATCAGAATGCTTTTGGCTGCAAGTAACTGAAAGTTTAACTGTGAATGGCTTTAATGAAAGAGAGATACATATTGTTTATTATAATGGGGAGTCCAAAGTTATTAAAGGCTCAAGAAACAATATCATAAGATCTCTGCCTCTCTCCTCTGTGATTACCTTAGACCTGTGTCCTCCTTAGCATGTTCATTTACTGAGGATGTCGTCTTTTATAATCCCAATGTGGCTACCAGCAGCATTTAAAGCAAAATTCTTCTTGCTTACGTCAAAACACACACACAGACACACACACCCAAAATATCTGGTTATCTGATTGATCTACCTTTACTTTCGTTGTTCCGTCCTTGATCATACGTATGTTTACTCCTGAGTCCACACTCAGGACTAAAGGATAAGAACAGATACATGTGTGTAGATCTTATTTCCTAAATGCAGATATAATTGCCTTCTTGTGGGCATTGTTGATGAGATTAAGCCAGTGTGCCTGCTCACATTATAGGCCATAGCAATGGATTTGTGCTGTTTAGAATGATCTGAAATTGGGGAAGAGGTCTGCCTTCCCTGAGACATGTGGGACACAGAGGGTAAACACAGATATTTTAAAAATCATGATACTCTTAGGAAAATGACGAGAGATGGAAGTGGTAGGTGGGCAGACATCCTACTCAGCAAATTAGTGGCAAATGCACCTCAACTACTCACAGCTCCTAATTGCTTGGTGGGAAGTTGAATAAAAAATCTGATTGTGCTAATGACTCAAACAACAAAATAAGTCCTGTTTAAACTTAATGAAGAACAATTTTCTACCTCCTAACAAAATCCTGGATGCCTCATTCTCATTTGAGTATTAAAGAATGAAGAAATAAAACTGTTGTTGGGATGTAAATAATACATTGTATTTTAAAGATGTTGAGGCCGGGCATGGTGGCTCACGCCTGTAATCTCAGCATTTTGGGAGGCCAAGGTGAGCAGATCACCTGAGGTTAGGGGTTCAATACTAGCCTGGCCAACATGGTGAAACCCTAAAAAATTAGCCAGGTATGGTGGTACACACCTGTGAGCCAAGCTACTCAGGAGGCTGAGGCAGGAGAATCACTTGAACCCAGGAGGTGGAGGTTGCGGTGAGCCAAAATCATGCCACTGCACTCCAGCCTAGGTGACAGAGCAAGACTCCATCTCAAAAAATAAAAAAAATAAATAAAAACATGTTGAGTTGCAAATTATAAGCAACTGAGAAGGTAAGACTAGATGGCTTGTGCTGACATATAGATGTAGGTCTTATCTCCAAAATGTAGGCTATCATTAAGAGGTTCTTGAGTGGAGGCAAAATATTATTAAATATTTAGAAGATAATATTAATAAAATGTATATAACAATTACATGTTGAAATTTAGATTGTGGGATAATCTAGTAAAAAATAAAAATATAGTAAAATATAAGTAATGAAAACAGAAAGAAGGGAAAATGCAAAACACTTTTGGCACACATATGATATCTAGATATAGACAAGATTATGAAAAAGAGTATTAAACTTAATAGAATTTGAAGAAGACAAAGGTGAGGATGAAGAAATGGAAGGTGAAAAAGAGGAAGGCGAAGGTGAAGACAAAGAAGAAGAAAGAGAAAAGGAATTATCTCAGCAGAAAATACAAGTTTCTCTTAGAAAAGAAAAACTCAGGACAAATTTTTAACATCTTGTTCCATAATAAAATCAGGAGACTGAGACGTACATAGCACTTTCAGTGGCATGAGGCCCGTTTGAATTCATTTTCTCAAGCTTGCTAGAAAATTTGCCTTGTTCACTGACTGTTTTTTCTATTTGCTCCTGTTAATTTGTCCATTAGCAACTGTGTTTTCTTTTTAGGACATGCAGCAAAAAAGGAGCAAAGAAAGCGAGTGAAAATAATCTTTTTGACACTACCCTTATATTGCCTGAAGTTCCAGGGAGTCAAGGAGATGTGAGTGACCTTCAGCATGGTTCTATAGAAGCATTCAATAACACAGAGGAATGGAATCACAGGGTCATATGCTCAGTGTACACTTAACTTTATAATAAATTGCCATTAGTTTGGTGCAAAAGTAATTGCGGTTTTAAACATTGCTTTTAATGGCAAAAACTGCAATTACTTTACACCAACCTAATCGTTTCTCCGGGTGGCTGTATTACTTATGTTAACAAAAAGCAATGTGTGAACATTGAAATTCTTCTACATGTTCATCAGCACTTGTATTGTTGGCCTTAACGTTTTAGTCATTCTGGTAGATACACTGTGGTTTTTCATTGTAGTTTCAAGTTGCATTTCCCTGATGACCAATAATGCTATTTTTAAATATGATTATTGAACATTAGTATAGGTTTTGGTGCAGTGTATGTTTCTGCCTACTTTTTAATTGGATTATTTGTCTTCTAATAATTGATTTGAAAGAGTTCTTTATTGATGGTTATGATGTTTTTGTTAGATATATGGATTGCATATGATTTTCTGTATTCTGCAGATTGCCTTCTAACCATGACTGTAGGTCTAAATTTTTAAATTTTGATGAAATACAATTCACCAATTTTTATATGTGTTATGATTTTACTTTTTCATTTACAGAATTGTTTCTCTCCACAATATTTCTCCTATGTTTGCATCTGAAAGTTTTCTAATTGTATCTTTTATCTTGGGTCTATAATCCATTTCAAGGTTTTTGTTTGTTTGTTTGTTGTTTTTGTTTTTGTTTTTGTTTTTTTTCCTGCAATTCTAGCACTTTGGGAGGCCAAAGTGGGAGGCTCACTTGAGCCTAGGACTTTGAGATAAGCCTGCGCAACACAGTGAGACTCTGTCTCTACAAAAAAAATCAAAAAATTATCCAGCAGTGATGACATGTGTCTATGGCCCCACACTACTTGGGAGTCTGAGGTAGGAAGGTCCCTTGAACCCAGGAGGTCAAGGGTGCAGTGAGTTGTGATCCACTGCACTCCAGCCTGGGTGACAGAGCTAGACACTATCTTAATTTTTTTTGAAATTGTTATTCTGTATGTTGTGAAGTTAAAAGCTTACAATTTTCTTTCTCTGTACAAATATTTAGTTTCTAAACATTTATTTTAAAAACCTGTTATTTCTGCTATTACCATAGCAATTTTGTCAAAATCAATTGACCATGAATGTGTCTATTTCTGAAATTTCTATTCTGTTCTCTTGATCTATGTGCCTAGCTTAACACCACTACAACATTATTATTATTATTTAGCTGTGTATATAGTAAGTCTTGAAACCAGAGTCTTCTAATTTTACTCTTCTTTTTCAAAATTTTATATTAGTCTGTGTTCTTTGCATTTCTACATACATTTTAAAATCAGCTTGTGCAATTTTACAGAACACTTTGAAAAACTCAACTAGTTTTGCGTTGGAGCTATATAAAAAAGTGAGGAGAACTGACATTTTAATAACTTTGAGTCTTCTAGTTCAAAACATGATCTATTTTCCATGTGCTTGGGTTTTATGTACCTTCAGCACAGTTTTATAGTTTTGAGTTTCATGTCTTATGTATATTTTGTTAAATTTATCCCAAGTTTTCAAGAATAGAAATTATATTGTAAAGCGTTGTATTTTCCTTTTAATTCAGTTTTGCATTTTTTATTGCTAGTGTATAGGAATGTAATATTTTTAGTTTGACTTTGTATTCTGCAATCTTGCCACATTTACTTATTAGTGCTCACAACATTTTGTGTATATGCCTCAGGGGTTACTACATTCATAGTCATTTTTCCCACCAAGAAAATAAAACTGTTTTGTTATCTATCTATCTATCTATCTATCTATCTATCTATCTATCTATCTCTTTATCTATCTATCTATCTATCTATATTGTGATAAGAACACTTAACATAGATCTACTATCTTAAAATTTATAATATATAATACATTGTTGTTCACCATATGCATAATATTATACAGGAGGCCTCTAGAACTAAATTGTCTTGTATAATTTAACATTTACACCCATTGAATGGCTATTTGACTCTTCGGTGTTTGCATTTTGTCTTTTTTCTTGCTTTGTTTCGTTTGTTAGGACTATCAGTATAATATTAAATAAAAATAGTAAAAGATGATTTTTTTCATCTAGCTTATATTGTTACCGGGGAGAAGTTTAATATCTTTCATCACAGGTTATGTTATCTGTAGTTTTTTGTATAAATATCCCTATCTGGTTTAGGAAATTTCATTTTATTTCTAGTTTACTGAGGGCTTTTATAATGGATGGGTGTTAAATTTTGCCAATACTTTTTCTGCATCTTTTGAAAATGCCATCTTATTTCGCTCGTTTGTTCTGTTAAAAGAGCAAGTCACATTGATTGATTTTCAAGTCAAATAAACCTTGCATTCCTATTAAAAACCCTTGCTATAGTTTGAATATTCATCCGCTTCAAATCCCATGTTGAAATGTTATCCCTAGTGTTGAAGGTGAAGCCTAATGGGAAATGTTTTGTTCATGAGGGCAGATTTTCCGTAAATAGATTACTTTCTCCCCTTGATGGTGGTATGTGAGTGAGTTGTCACTCTATTAGTTCCCAAGAAAGCTTGTTGTTAAAAATCACCCCAGCACCTTCCCTACTCCCCCTGCTTCCTCTTATGCTACATGAGGTCTGCATACCCTGGGTCCCCTTTGCCTTCCACCATGGGAGCACGTAGCCTGGAGCCCTAACTAGATACTCAATCTTTCAGGTAGTGGAACTCTGAGCCAAACAAACCATTAAAAAAAAAAAAATTACACAGCCTCAGGTATTTCTTTATAGTAACATAAAACAGACTAAGACACCCTATTGACCATGTAGAAGAAGTTAAATTTGTTTTACGTTGCTATGCTCAATGTGATGATGTTTGGTTAAGAATTTTTAGATATATGTTTATGACACATATTTGTTGATTTCTTTCTTGTAGTTAAAATTTTTTTTTCATACTACACAGATGTATCTTGTAGTTTCTTTTTTGATTTTGTTAACAGCATAATAATGGGCTCACTAGATGATTTGGGATATGTCTCTCTCCATCTGCTGCATCTCTATTTTCTGAAAATGATGCATAAGGATATATTATCTCTTTCCTAAATGTTTCATAGAATTATCCCGTGAAGGATTCCATATTCAAAATTAGAATTTGTGAAAATGTTTTTAGTTACAAATTAATGCTACTAATCATAGAATTGTATATATTTTTCTATTTCTTCTTGAGTCTGTTTGGTAATTTATGTTTTATTATCCTTTTTATGCCTGTAGTCCCTTTAGTGATTTCCTATTGATGCATCCTAGGATACTTGGAATATATTAATTGGGTAGATTCAGATGACATACATACATGAATGGCAAGTTAGAAACATAAGCATTTTGGAACAAATAGAAATACATATGTGGCTTCTGAGCCAGAGGTTGGAAAATGATTAAAGTAGGTTAAACTCTAAAGGTTGGACAGATGAGAGAAAATATATTCTGAGACGGGTCCACATATTTTTAGGGAGCTTTTTCATACTCACTGTCATAGGAGAGTGTATCAGCTATCTGTTGCCATGATAATGTTAGGTAACAAGCATCCAGGGAATCTCAGAAGTTCAAAAAACATTTTTTATGGCTCTGCATGTTGGCTGGAGTTCACTGATTCAGGTTGTGCTCTGCTGAGCTAAATGGAAAAAACTTGGTCTGGTCAGCGTTTCTCATTTGCTGCCTTGTACCAGGAAGCATGGATGTGTTCTTACAGTTATTGTAGAAATAGTAGTGGCCTTATTTGGGTACATGTCTATTTAAATACCACTGGCAAAGTAAGTCGCATGCTCAAACTCATCATCAATGGATAGACAAATATGCTATGTTCCTTTTGTGGGAAAAGATGAAAAATCAGTATTAAAAGCTATATAAAGGAAGAATTAGGGACAGTAATGCCATGCACCACACAGAGTATGGTGTCACAGGAGGGAGGAATCACGATTTTGCTCTCACAAGTCCTTTGCTTCCAACATTGCATGAAGGGGCTTGAAAACATCCCTATATTCTCAATGGATGTAAGAAAGAAGCTTTATCTATCAAGGAAATTTGCTACAAAAATGGTGATGTGGGTCACTGTAAAGAGGTGATTTGCTGTGGAGAGGTAGCTTGTAGGAACAAATTGAACCAAGGACAAAAGATGAAAGACATCCTGATTTCACAAAATGCTTAAGGGTAGTTAGTCATTTTGCAACATCTACAGTACCAAAAAGAGCTAAGGTGGTCTATAAATAGTATTCCAAAGATTTATACCACATTGCCATCCTGTTGGATACTATTTTCCCACTTCCTGAGAATGTGATACTTACTGTATTGTGGGAGGGAAAACTATCTTACTAATAATGTAACATAAATTAAGAGGTATTAAATCAGTAAATGACAGGGTTGGAATTTGAACCCAGATTTTCTTGATACCATTGGTATTTTCATATCTTTGCATCATGATATTTTTGGTATTCATCTGTAAAGTGGAATATTTTGCTACATATACTATTTCCTGTGCAACCTAATGAAAAGCCTGACATTTCTTTGGGAAGTCTTACTTGACCTATCCAAATAGTACAGACAAGAAATCACTTCTTTGTGGTATAAAAGGGCATATGCTCCTCTTTTTGCATAAATGACTCGGGTATGTCATTATTTATACAACTACTACTTTCAATAGAGTTCAATTTCTTTGCAAACAGTGATGGCTGCAAATTTATTTTTATATGATGAAGACATAAAATGGTGACTTGAATATGGTAGAAATTAAAGGATAAATATATAAGTAAGTAGGTAGATAGATAAGTAGGCAGGTAGGTAGAGAAAGAGAGAAAGTGATTAAATGATTTATAATGGTCATTCCATTTATAATTAAAATATTTATTCCATTAGATTCAACTAGAATTGTTGCAAGTAGACAAGCTGTCCCCAGAAGTCATTGCATCTGACCTAAAATTTAAAAAAAAATTCTTTTTTAAAATAGTATTTTAAAAATAATATTTAAATAATATTTTTTTAAAATAATAATAAAATTCTTAGATGGCAGGCCTCACGAGATTGGAATCCAATTTCATAGTCATAATCTTAGGAGGCTAAAATAACCTGTGGATGAAATTCTAGAGGCAAACTAGAAGGTATATAGTTTCCGAAGCAGGCTCAACCAAAATAAAAAGGATATATACACACACACAGACACACACACCTGTGGAATGTATTCTAACCAACAAATCTCTGATATAATTGACAGAATAACACTGTGAGGCAGGCATCATTCAAAGAAATGGTGTATAGTTGAAAAGAATAGATTGTTTTCTCATAGAACTGTAGTAATCCCAGTGACTGAGGTCATGGTTGCTACAAAGTAGAGATAGATTATGTTCCTGCAGTTCAGTGGAACAACCAAGAACTACTGTTCTGGGAGATGGTTGCTGCAGAAATGCAATCTGGGGAACCAGGCAGTAGGTGATGGTTATCTTCCTCAAGGGAATTAACAAGATTATCCTTTTCCCTTTGTGAGTGGCTCAATATTTGATTAGCGATGCAGGAGTGCTGGTTAAGTGAGAGAGTGCTGAGTAAAGATAGGGAATTTGACAGCTGTTTTTCCCTATGATGAAGAATGGGGTTTTTTTGTTTGTTTGTTTGTTTCATATTACTTCCCAGTATGTGCTCATACATATCTTTCTCGATTTGGTTATTATCTGTAAACCCCATGGGAGCCCCATACCTTTTGCCTGTACTCAGCATTACTCATAGCTGTTTCCTTGTTTAAGATCATGGAAATAGAAACTTAAATATGACAAAGCCGAATGCACTCTTAAGAGACCTGTGGTGCCAGCCTCATCAAATCACACCATTCCATTTATAGAGAAGAAAAATGAGGACTAGAGATTATAATGAACAGTCTCAGGTTGCACAGCAGGTGAGTAAAAAGAAAGGATAAGAACTCATTTTACTGTCTTTAGATATTTCTGCTAGCACTCCCTGAACTCCTACCTTTACCCCACCTAAAATCCCACACACCTCTGCCATTGTTGAGGAGAGCTGTACTGCCATTAATGTGATAACTCACGCTGAGCAGAACAGGTGGCCCATAACGAGCTCTCAATAAATGTGAAAAAATGTTTTTAAAGCTATACATATTATTTATTAACATGTAAGCCATTTTCATCGCTTTTGAAGGTTTTTAATTTTTAGTTTCTTTGGCAGTGATGTGCTGATCAGTCTTTGACAACTTACTCTCTGTATAAGTTTGCTATGGATGCCACAACAAACTAGTGTAGACATGATGTGTTAAACAACAGATGGTTATTTTCTCACATTTCTAAAGGTGAGAAGTCTAAGGACCAAGGTGCCATCAAGATTGATTTCTTTGAGGGCTTTCTCCTTAGATGGTAGAGGGCAGTCTTCTCAATGCATCTTCACATGGTCTCTCTTCTATATATCTGTGTCCCTCCCCTTCTTAAACGAACATCGGTTACATTGAATTAGGGCTCACCCTAGTGACTTCATTTTAAATTAATTGCCTTTTGAAAGAGACTGCTTTCAAATACTGTAATATTCTGAGGCACTGGGGGTTAAGACTTCAATATATGAACTTTATGGGGACAAAAGTCAGCCTGTGTCACTCCTAAAAAATCAGAAAAGAAAGAAAAGAAAAAGAAAGCGAAGATTCATGGCACTCATTGATTTCTATGGTGGCAAATACTACTTAAAGACAGTTTCAAGTCACCAACATGACATCCAAACACAGCATCGGCAAGAGATGTGCACATTTGGCTTTTCTGAGCCAGTAAAAGCTTGTTCCAGCACCACTGTGTTCAATCATTTTGCCCTCTGACTGATATTTCACTGTTATAAAAGCATCCCTTTTTACCTGAATCCCATTTTCAAGTTCTGTATGAGCTTAGAAAGGCATCACTCAAAGGGGTCCCTGTGAAGGTTAGGCATCCTGGAAACTGTACAGAATTGAAAAGTGAAGCTAATATAGGGGGCCTCAGGCAATAGTTCCATAATCATAACGAATATGGTGGTTATTTTGAGGAATTTATGTTGAACCAAGAAGACAGAGTAAGCGAGGGAGAGAGTTCCTGGTCCGAATGGCCAGGTCATGTGTCAAATGTGAATATCTCCCTCATTTATGGAACATTCTCTCTTTTTCTGTTAGCTTTTATTTGCTTGTTTATTTATTTATTTGGTAGTTTCTATGCCACCATTCTCTGCTGCTTACTGTTTTTCCTCTTAAAATTCTGATTGGAACTTCATATAACTTTAAATGTTTCAATATAAATGCCTAATACTTAGGCAGGACCACAGTTCTTATATGCCGTGCTCTCCCCTTAGAATTTCATCCAATTCGTCACGTAGAATGTCATTCATGCTCCAATAGCTTTATCTGTAGTCCTAAGCTCTTTTCTATACTTAAAACAATATCTATATTTAGATGTCTCATTGTTATTTCCAGCTACATACCTGATATGGTTTGACTGTGTCCCCACCAAAATCTCAACTTGAATTGTATCCGCCAGAATTCCCACGTGTTTTGGGAGGGACTCAGCTGGAGGTAATTCAATCATGGGGACAAGTGTTTCCCTTGTTATTCTCATGATAGTGAATAAGTCTCACGAGATTTAATGGGTTTATCAGGGGCTTCTGCTTTTGCTACTTCCTTATTTTCTGTTGCTGTCACCAGGTAAGAAGTGCCTTTTGCCTTCGGCCATGATTCTGAGGCCTCGCCAGCCATGTGAAACTGTAAGTCCAATTAAACCTCTTTTTCTTCCCAGTCTCAGGTGTGTCTTTATCAGCAGCATGAAAACAGACTAATACAATATTGCTAAAATTATGCACATGATTTGTATATAACTCCTCTGCAAGTACAATTTGTCTCAGAAAATGATTTCATAATATCCCTAATTACCCACTGAAGGTAGAACAATTTAAACTACCTGATTGGAAGAAAGAGAGAGAACAATAGTTTGAGAAAAATAAGCAGAACCTGAGTCATGTGTGATAATACCAAAAGTCTAAACTTTGTCCAGAAGAAGATAATGTTTTCTGATGGGGTTTTCAGTGCATGGAGGTGAAATACATGTGACAACCATAACATAAGAAGAGAAGATAAAGGTGATACATGGTGATAAGTTTTCTCTCTGGAATAGTGAAGTAGTGATTATAAGTAAACTGTGAAAAATTAAATATATAATGTAAACACGAGAAAACCCACTGAAAATTTTATTCAAAGATATCATAGAAAATTAATAGATGGATTAAAACATAATAGTAATAATTATTTAAAGCATTTAAAAGAAGGCAGTAAAGGAGAAACAGGAATTAAAATCAGAGGGAATCAACAGAAACCAAATATTAAAATGACAGGCATGAATGCAAACATGTAATTTACATTAAATGTAAGCAAAACTTTTATTAAAATTTATACATTTTCAGGAAAAAAACTTAAAAACAAACAAGCAAGATGTAAGACTAGAGGATATGCTGCCTAAAAGAAACCCACTTCATATATGATTGTATGTGCTGGTTAAAAGTGAAAGATCTAAAACAATATACTATGTAAACACTAGTCAAAAGAAACCTGGAAAGTTTAAATTAAGTCTATATTAAGTCTACATCAGACAATGTAGACTTCAGAGAAAGAAAAAAATTACTAGACACAAAGATAAATGTTATATAATGTTTAAACAGTAAATTCACTGAGAACATATAACAATTCTAAATGTAAAGACACCTAAAAATAAAGCCTCAAAATATATAAAAATCAACTCATTTTACTGAAAGAAAAAAATGGAATTTCTAGTTAGAGATTTCAGCATATTTATCTCAATAATTAATAAAAAGATTCACACAGATGTAAAATCAGCAAGTATATAGAAAATGGAACAAAACCATCAACAAATTGAATTTAGGGAACATTTATAAGTCATCCCACTAAACAATAGCAAAATACATATTATTAAAAAATGCACATGAAATATTTACAAAAATAGACCATAATTCAAAGTCATAAAACAAAACTAATTAAAACAATAAATGTATGTATTCTCATTATAGCAAACTTTAATACAAATCAATAACAGAAAGTTAATTATAAAACCTCTAAAATATGGTTTGGCTCAGTGTCCCCAATTATAATCCCCAATGTTGAGAGAGGGACTTGGTAGATTGGATCATGGGGATAAATTTCTCCATTGCTGTTCTCATGATAGTGAGTGAACTGGTTGTTTGACAGTGTGTAGTGCTTTCCTCTTATCTCCTTCTCTTTCTATCCTGCTGCCATGTGAAGATGTGCTTGCTTCCTTTTTCCCCTTCTGCCAATATTGTAAGTTTCCTGAGGCCTCCCCAGCCATGCCTCCTGTACAGCCTGTGGAACTGTGAATCAATTAAACCTCTTTTGTCTATAAATTACCCCATCTCACATAGTTCTTTATAGCAGTGTGAGGATGGACTAATACACTCTAGAAACATAGAAATTAAATAATACATTCTAAGTAATTTACAATTAAAAAATAAAATATTAATAAATTAACTTCATTAAAATAAAAAATATTTGCTGTATGAAAAACACTGTTAAAAGAATGAAAATACAAGATACAGACTGAGAGAGAATATTTGCAAACCAAATATTCAACAATTGATTCATGTCCAAAGTTTGTAAAAAAAAAAAAAATGCTCAAAACTCAACAATAAAAAAACCACTCAATGAAAATAAAAATTACGAAATATGTAAACAAACATATCACCTAGGAAGATACAGAAATGACAAATAGGCACAGGAAAATATGCTTATCTTCAGTATACATTAGGGAAATGCAATGAAAAAATAAATAAAATACCACTGCATATCTATAAGAATCACAAACAAAATTACAACTAAAATTTTAAAATCACAGTATCAACTGCTGGCAAAGATGTGAAGCAGCTAGAGCTCTTATTCAAACACTTCTAATAAAATTCAGACATTTTCAGGAAAAAAAAAACTAATATGCAAAGAAAAAGTACAAGAAGTACAAGATCAGAGGATATGTTGTCTGAAAGAAACCCACTTTGTACACTATTGTGTGTGCAGGTATGTCACTGGTAGGAATGTAAAATGGCAGAGTCACTTTGAAAAGTAGTTTGACAGTTTCTTATAAATGTCAGCAAAGAGTTTTTGTATTATCAACAATTTCACTTCTAGGTATTTACCTAAAATAAATAAAAGCTTATGTTTACACAAAATCTTCTACAAAATGTTATAGCAGCTCTATTCTGAAGTGCCCAAACTGTAAACAACCCAAATGTCTTTTAATGAGCGAATGAGTAAATAAATTATGGTAGTCCTATGCAATTGAATACTAAACAATGATAAAAAGGAACAAGCTATGGATATATAGATGAATCTCAAAGATATATTGCAAAGGGAAATAAATCAGACTCAGTGACTACATACACATGTTACATACTGTCATTACATTTAAATGACATTGTTTTGCGGGGTTGGGGTTCAAAGGGGTATGGTGTGAGAGGATTTGCAGTACTAGATGCAGCATGATATAATTTCTTGGGATGATTGAACGGTTCTGTATCCTCATTGGAGCTGTGTTTACACAAATTTATAAATATTTTATAATTCATACAACTGGACCACAAAATGTCAATTATACCATGTGTAAATTTGGTAATGATAAATCTAATTTAAATGGGTGTAAAGGAAAACAGAAAATGGAGAGTTGGGGAGTTGAGTTGTACAGGTGGAGGAGAGAGAGTGGATTCATATACTTTCTGGGGATATGCATAAGACATACCCATAGAGATCTATAGCAATATATTAAATAAATAAATCTGCAGCTTTTGGGATGATCCTGATCTGTCTATACAGATTCATGAGTAATGGAATAAAAGTGGTCAGAGTAAGAATGGTGTCTGCCTGGAAGAGTGTGTAGAGTTAGAAGAAAATGCGGTCAAACAGAAATACCAATATTTAAGAATTGTGCAGGGATTGTGTACGTCAGAAACATACAATCAAGCAAGCAAGATCATAAGGCAGAACGCAGTATAAAAGGCAGTAGAATGTTTCAAGATGATAAGTCTGCATCAAATGCAGCAAGTTGAAGAACAATCTGCCCACTGATATTTGTGATTAGTCCTGAAATGTCAATATCATGACAACTCACAGAAATTTCTATCGAGGGGTAGAATGATGGTTTGATCATTCTATAAAGCCTCAGAGTGTCTCAAATCTAGCCAGTGTGCTGAAGCAGCATATTGGAATATTAGGGAGACTGGAAGAGCACAAAGCATGCATTTTTGGTATCCTCTCACATTTTTCTGTTATACTTTACCTTTCAGCCAATAAAGATACAATTTTGCAGTACTATAGAAACACATTTCAGTTAGCTTCCCAAAGAGGTTTTATGTTTAAGCCAAGATAGAGAATTTTCATAAATTTTTAAGTGGTACATAGAATCTTTACTTAGAGAAAATTCCTTGATTTATAAAATGTTCTTCCAGTAGAATGAAGTTAATATTTTACTGAACTTTTACTGTGTGACTGCCCCTTATTTATAGACATCATTCATTTACTCATCCAGTAATGTATTCAATAATCATTCAATAATCATGCTCTGAGCTCCTAATAGGAGCTGAAGAAGCAATGAGGAATGAGAACATAATAGATTTTAAAGAAAGGCTATTTTGTTTTGCAGTCAAAATGGCTATTTATGACCCATAATGTAGTCAGTAGTAGCCTAGTCACTTCTGTACGTTCGACTCCTCAGGAAACCAATGCTGTCATTCTCATGCTTAAAGTGTAAGAAGAAATATTGTAGAAAAGCATGGTTTAGCAGAGGGAGAATTTGGTCTAAAAAAGTCATAACAATGACCTCAGCTGATTCCACAGGAAGCTTTGAACTTGGATGTCCCTTAAGAACTGCTCTGTGTTGAGGCAAAGAAACCTGGCTTGGGTACCCCTGCATGACCAGTCATTTAAGGTGGGTAGCAGCTTTGCCCCTAGAAGGGGCCATGACTTGGGCAAGGCAACTGTCTTTGGCTCCAGGCAATTTTTCAGGAGGTGTTTAACTAAGATTCAGTGTCTTTCAATGCTCTGGGCAGGTGAGATAAGGAGTATTTCAATTCTGAATCAAGAAGACAAGTGTTATAGTATCCACTCTTACCACCAGTGTTGTCTTCAGTGTTTCTGAGTGCCTTGCACACATAGGTACTTAAATATTGGTAAGTACGTAATCTCTGCAACAAAATCTCACTGTTGAGAAAGAGAGAGAAAGAGAAACAGAGAAAGAGAGAGAGAGAAAAGTTGTGTGCAGAATGCTGTAGTGAATGTATGAGCAAATCACTATCTTATGTAATCCTCATGTATCCTTAAGGGATAGAGTTGTGACATTTAGCAAATTAAAATTCAAGATACCCAGTTAAAATTTGAATTTCAGATAAGCAACGAATGCTTTTTAGTGTAAATGTTTAATGCAGTATTTGGACTGTATATGTATGTATGTACTTACTATGTATATATTATATATGTATAATACACAGACATATGTCATATTTTATGGATACTACTTATACTCAAACATTATTCATTGTTTACCTGAAATTGAAATTTAATTTATCATTCTATATTTTTCTGGCAAATCTGGGATAGATGACTGAGGTTCTCAATATTGAACAAAAGTTTTTAAAAAGCAGTGATACCAAGAGTTACCAATGGTGCAAGGAATTCAACTAGCCCTGTGTAACCATTGTGATTATTATTAGTCTGTGATCTTTAGTTTCATTTGCATATTTTTGTGTTTTCTGAATTTCAGCGAGCTAGAAGCCTTTTAATATTTTCCCCAGGTTCTGTCAATGGGGCGAATTGATGGGAAGATAGAAGGCAGAGAGAGGAGGTTGTTTCTTCCAGCTTCTGGTTGTGCCTTTGCCATCAGTAGCAACAGCTGGAGGCAGTTCCAGGCTCTTTGCAGCAACTTTGGCATCAGCCGCAGCATCACTGTTAGTGATTTCAGCAGCCATAGCATCCCTGTGGGTTCCTGGGACTCTGCTCAGCAGGAGTGTTTTGGTACCAGCAGCAGGAACAGCAGCAGAAGTACCACTGGCAGATTGGCTGTAAGCGTGGGTTCATAGACTCCAGCAATAGATATTCAGGGATGGGACTTTGGGATTGGTTATTTGACCAGATTGGGGAGCCTAGAGTTACTTTGAAATGCAGTAAGCAGCAAGAATGGAGGTAAAAGATGACGCTTGCTTTAAATTAGAAGAAAATGAGACACAACCAAAGCTCTGTGACAGCCTCTGGCGGAGAAGGTGTTTATACAAGGCACGCCATTACTGATGTCTCCTGGGAAGGCACCAGGGAACAGCAAACAACAGCACTAGCAGTCACTTCTGCATTTCTCAGGTTCTAGCGCAGGTCTGTTTTTACAACAAGTTTGAGTTATATCCCAGGACTTGTTTCATCTCTCACACTTTATTCATCCTTGAACTGTATTTACTCCAACAGCAATCACTCCAAGGGCAGCACCTGTCTCTGTGGTTCTAAAATCTGTGAGTGCTGGCTGCACAGGCCCACTCGATTACTTGGGCACCAGTTCTACTCCTCATATATTGGTGCCTTTCAAATTTTCTCGAATCTCTTTGAAATCGTGTATCTCTGGAGTTGAGAAGTCTCAGATGAGAAATAATAACTGTACCTAACCTTAGGTCAGGAATTCTGAGTTTGCAAATTTTGACTACGCTATAAGCTGTTTTGAGTAGAATATGAGAACCTTGACATTCCCACTTATAGACAAATCATGAAAAACCAAATATAATTTCATTAATTCTCCATGAGTATTCAGTGAAATAGAATAAGTAATAGTTGTGTAACTTAATTCTTGGAAAATAATATAGTCTCAATAAATATAATTTGAGTAATATTTAAGTAAAAGTCCTCTCTTAGATGACCTGATGCTAAAAGACAATATTAGCAACATCATTGGTGAGTATGAGAATTTAATAAGACAATAAATATAAAATGCTGTTGAAATTATTTAACTGTAATTATTATTAGTCTTTATTATTGATTTGTTCACATGACAACTTTTTTTAGATGATTTTGTCACTTTCTATTAAAGTAACATTAAGATGTATCCACTTAATTCTTTTAAATATATGATTTTTCCAGTTCCATTTCTCCATTAAGAAAGAGGAATAGAGAATCAGAGGGAATAAGGAAATTGTAAAGACATTTGAGGATTTCAGTCTTTTATTTATTGAGTACCTACTATGTGCCAGACACCCTGCTATATTCCAGGGATACAAAAATCTATACCATGGTGTAAATATCTTATTCTCCAATAATAATAGCAATAGGTATGACTAATGTTTAAAGAGCACTTGTTCTGTGCCAACCTGATTCTAAATGTTTCACATGATTTATATGATTTAATCCTCACATAATCACTCTACAATGTAGCTACCATGTTTTTTTCTGTACATAAAGACATGGAAACTTTTTGGATTTAAGTAAAAGTCTAAGACTATATGATATAGCAGAGTCAGAATCTAGCAGAATGAGGAGAGCAGTAATATGGCCAAATTATAAAGGCCAACATGCTATGGAGGTAGCACTAATGACCGTGTAGACCAATCTAATTTTCCATTCCAAGTGCTTTTTCTTCTTGACCAATCAGCAACATTTGACAGTACTGTCTCATCCCTTGACAAAGTCTCTCCTGCAGGCTTCCAGGATAAGGAATTATCCTAATTTACCTCCTGTGCCACTGACTGTTCCTTCTAATTCCCCTCTGCTGCTTGGACCTCATCTCCCTGATCTGTTAATGCTGGAGTGCCCAAACACTCAGTTTTTGATCTCTTTCTCTCTTCAAATTCCTTCTTTCAATTTTATAGTTTGTATTCGTAACTTAAAATGCCATTATTGTGGATTCGAATTCTTATCTCCATACCAGACTCTTATTCCAAAATGCATGTTCATATAGCCTACTGAATATCTCCAGTTGTATATTAATCTGTCAACTCTTAGTATGTCCATAAACAAGTCCTGGATATTTTGGTTCCAGCCTGCCCTTCCTTCCTGCACTCTGCTTTTTTATCTAATATAAACTGTATCCTGCTGCATGCTCAGGATAAACCCTTGGAGCCTTCCTTGATTCCACTTGCTCTCATCACGTTTACCTAATCTGTCAGCAAACTGGATTGAGTATATTTCAAAAATATTTACAATTTGAACAATCCTCTCATTGCAAACACCCTGATCTAAACCATCATCATCTCCCAAATAATCTGATTGGAGATTGCTCATGTTTGGAATATTAATTCAGCAGCAATCTGCCAGTTATTCCTGATGCAGCCCTGTATCCGCTTTGGACTGTACTCAACACTTCAGCCAGATTAAGGAAGCCTGATCCTGTAAGCTCATTCTTATAAATAGAAAACAACATACATAAATACACAAATACTTTTTACTCAGTAAGAATCAAAATTCTGTTGATAATGAAGGAGGCTATGTATGTGTGGAGACAGGGTGTATATCAAACATTTCTGTACCTTTCTCTCAATTGTACTGTGAACTTAAAACTACTTTATGAATATAGTCTATCCAAGAAAAAAATAAAAGGACACAAATCCTTGCAAAGGTCTGTCATGCCTCTCATGATCTCTCACCACTCACTCTTTCCCTCACTCCAATTCAGCAGTGCTGCCTTCTTGCTCTTCTGCAAAGAAATTCACTGTGATTCCACACCTGGGTTTTAGGCATGGTTTCCCACTTCCTGGAAACTTTTTACTCCATATACTCTCATGGTTCAATCAATCCTAGGTCTTTGTTCAAATTATTATTTTAACTGTCATTCTTACTCACTTCCATATTTTAAACTGCAACCCAGACCCAACACTTCTCATTACCCTTCCTTATTTTATTTTTTATATATTTATTTTTTGTAAAGATGGGGTCCCACTATATTGCCCAGGCTGGCCTCAAACTCCTAGCCTCAAGCAATCCTCCTCTCTTGACCTCCTAAAGTACTGGGATTATAGGCATAAACCACAATACTAGGCCCTGTTTTGTTTATTCTGCATGCACTTTTCACCATCTAATATACTACATATGCTATTTATTATTGTTTTCATTTTCTCTTTTACCTCAGAAAATTATAAACACGTTTACAATTGTTATTTTTCTATATTTTTTCATTGTCTCACTCTCAGTGACTGGAAAAATGTTAGGGAAATAGAACATATTGGATAAATATTTACTAATGTAGTCATAAAGAGATGGACAATTTATTAATGACAAGTACATCTTGCGGTTTGGGAAAATCAGGGTAAAATTTTACAGAAGAAATGTAGGGTAAAAAGTGAAAAGGCATTTCTCTCTCTTTCTCTCTCTCTCTCTCTCTCTCTCTGTTTTCTTTTTTCTTTTCTTTTCTTTTCTTTTTTTTTTTTTTGCGATACATTCTTGCTCTGTTGCCCAGACTGGAGTATAAGGGCATGATCTCAGCTCACTGTAACCTTTGCTTCCCGAGTTCAAGTGATTCTCCTGCCTCAACCTGCTGAGTAACTGGGATTACAGGTACCCACCACCATGCCCAGCTAAATTTTGTGTGTGTGTGTGTGTGTTTTTTTTTTGTTTGTTTGTTTTTTAATGGAGACTCACCAGTTTGGCCAGGCTGGTCTAGAATTCCTGACCTCAGGTGATCTACCCTCCTCAGCCTCCCAAAGTGCTGGGATTACAGGTGTGAACCACCATGCCTGGCCTCACAAAAACTAGAGTAGGAGCAAAGATATGAGCCCATGCATGGATTTGTGTACAGACGAAATACAGTTTTCATCAGAAAAAATTAAAAAGAATGAAAATTAGCAAACAAAGGAGGACGCGTCAAATGTTGACTTTTAAAATGTACATTTCTTGCGAGTAATCACCCTCCAACACCTGACAGACCTGAAACTAAGAAATTTCCAAAATATTGCTTCTCCAATGGTGAACATACAATGTGTTTCATTCCACTTCCTTACAGGGTTAAGCAATTGACTATCAATCAATAATCTTTTATGAAAGAAGAGATGGTGCAGCACACGCATGCGCAGTATTAAGAGAGAGAAGACATTTATTGAGGCAAGCAGCTGGAGTGGACCTGCCCCCATCACCAGGCCAGCTTCCCACCTGCACCTGCAGCTCTTTCTTCTTTTGCAGGAGCCTTGCTCTGCTCATTAGACATGCAACAAAGAGCTGGCCTGTGGAGCACAGATCCATATTCATAACTCAAGTCAGCTGGAAAGTTGTACATTTTTCTTTCTGGGAAATCATGGCAACAAAGACTGAAGACTCAGGCAGCACAAATGGGAATGAGGGTGAGTCCTTAATTCAACCTTCTCCCACCCTGACTGCAATCTCTGGTGGACTTTCTAGCAAGGAAATGGGACTGGATCACTACCCTGCTTAAAAACCTTTCAAAGGCCTCATCTTCTATAAAGTATACATTTCTTTTATTTTATTATGTAAGGAACTGAGTTATCTTGCTCCTGTTTAATTCTGATTTTTTCTTTATATTTTCATAGGTGTATTTTTAACAAATGTGATATAATTTACGTACAACAAATTGCACATGTATAAATTGTACATTTTCACCTATGTATATACTCATGAGAGCACCAGTACAACCAAAATAATAAATATTCCTCTATCACTCCTAAAATTGTACACCTGCCCCTTTGTTACTACTTCTCACCTGTCCATGTGAAGCCAAAGGTCAGCCTTCTTTTGCCGTGGATTAGTTTATATTCTCTATAAATTTATAGAGATAAAATAATATAGTGTGTAATGAGAAGGTATGGTCTGGTCTCTTTAACTCAGCATATTTCATTTGAGATTTTGTTGTTTGTATCAAGAGATCATTCTTTTATATTACTGACCCATATTCCACTGTATGAGTATATGGCAGTTTAATTTAATGGCAGACATAGCAAATTTTATCTTATTAGGGGCTGGATATTTACACATTTATATAAATATCATGGAACTCTGTTTGGCATGTCATTAATTTATTTGTAAACAGTGTGATATTTTTCGGCCATAATTCTAATATGCAGAAGATGGTAACAAAGGTATGTTTAGTCTAGGACTAATTATATCGCACTATGGAGCCAAGAATTCCTTGAATATTCCCTGCAATATCCCATAAGTTATGAGGATTTCTGGTGCGGCTTGTGAAAACAAACACTATTTCTGGCTGTGTGAGAGTTCCAAGCCTTTTTCTGACTCATTAATTTAGATGATACTTTCCCCAGACTCATGCTGTTTCCTCAGACCCATGCCCTAATCAATAGTCTGCTGAATCCACAAGGGAGCCTCTCTGCAGTCTCTAGAAGATTTCTGTCTCTGCAGCTCTTTTCTCTCTCATGCTCTGTCCTGTGAACTCTAACTGCCTTGATCTTCTCTGAATTTCAGGTCTGTCTCAGCTCTGGGAGTCTGTCATGCTCTGCCTGAAATTCCCCTTCTCTGTGCTACAGCCTTGAAACTATGTGTAGTAAACTGGGTCAATAATCTGCTCACCTTGTTTGTTCTTCATTTCCATGATCACTCTCCTTTTATTGCCTGATATACAGTGTCTCAAAAACTGCATTACATAAACTTTATTTGATTTTTAATTGTTTTAGATGAGAAAGTATTATCTGTTCCTTGTTATTTTACGTTGTCAGGAAGTAAAGTCTCTTTTTTATTATTAAAAAATATTTTCACTAGGAATAAAATTCTGGTTTTGCAGTACACTATGTCCCCAACACCCCCATACACACACAGTTTGCTTTTCCTCTTACACATTTTAAAGATGTTATTCCACTCTCCTCGGGTTTGTGTAATATCTGAAGAGAAGTCGGCTGTAATTCCATTATTTATTCTTTTGGATATAATGTGTCTTTTTGTTTCCCTGATTGATTTCAATTTTTTTTTTTTTTGTCTCTTGTTTCCAGTAATGTAAATGTAACACTCTAAGTGTTATGCAGCAGGGGTCCTCAACTGCTGGGCTGTGGACCAGTATCCGTCTGGGCCACGCAGTAGGAGGCACCTGCTGTCAGATCAGCAGTGGCAATAGATTCTCATAGGAATGTGACCCTACTGTGAACTGCACACTTGAGAGATCTGGGTTGCACGCTTCTTATGAGAATCTAACCAATACCTGGTGATCTGAGATGGAACCGATTCATCCTGAAACCATCCCCGCTTTCTCCCACCAAGTCTGTGGAAAAATTGCCTTCAACAAAACCAATCCCTGGTGCCAAAAATGTTGGGGACCTGTTATACATTATATTTCTCAATTTTTTTTTCAAATATTTCTTCTGACTTTCCTCTCTTCTCTCCTTTTGAAATTCCAACTATATCTTTAATACACTGACAGAGATTGAGGAGGTCCTCATCTCTTGGATTATATAATATGTTTTGTGTTTTCTAGTATCCCAGCTACCCATCTTTTCATGCCTTGGGTTTCGTTTAGGACAAAGTCTTTTCATCTATTTTCAATTTTGCTGATTCTTTCTGTAGCTGATTGAATTCTCCATATTACTAAGGCCAGAAAGGATACATAAGACAAATAACAACTATGAGAGACACCGCCATAAAAGACACAGGGCATAACGCTCCTGTTTGTTCACTATGGACTTGAATATTTCACAAAATGATTAAATTTTAAAAAGGAAAAGAAAAGCCCTAGGTGGTTGGATCATGCTAAGCTTTACTTCATACCACCCATCCACAAACACAGGGGGAAAGTTACAAAGGAAATTATTTTGTTTCAAACATGATGGTTGTCAGTAGTTGTTTCCCTGAGTTTTTCATTTCTTCATTTGCCACATAGGTACAGAGCACCAACTCTACACCAGGCCCTGAGTTAAGACCTGGGTCTATTGCAATGAACAACTAGACATGGACCTTACTGTTCAAGGCAGCTTTAGGAGTGTGGTAAGATTCTGAAGACCAAGCTTGACTTGGTGTAGATGATGAATGGCACTTGCATCCTTGGCTGAAGCTCTGTGTTCTAGGATGCTCTGATAATAGTTTTTATATAGGGTATTGGGCCAAAACAAAGCTCACAACAAATCTGAGGTGAGGAAAAGAGCCACCTATAGAAATATTTGGCAAACATATGAAGATTCTCAGGCAGAGAGAGCAGAGCAGCGAGCAAAAGTAAGGTCTTCAGGTAAGAGCAGACTTGGCAAGTTCAAGACAGAAGGCGAGAGTGGTGGTAATGAAAGAATGAAGAAGGAAAGAAAATAGCCCAAGATGATAACAGAGACATAATGAATGGGTATGGAGAGAACTTGCAAGACCTCATGAATCATTGTAAGGAATTCGCTTTTATTCTGTGTAACATAGGGAGTCATTGAAGGGTTTGGAATGTAAGAGTTGGGTTGCATGATTTTATCTCACTTTAGTAGATCACATGGACAGACATAAGGCAGAAGCAGAATAGGTTGCAGTTCCTTGGGCCGTAGTGGTAGCCTAAGAGTTTTCAGGTAATCAGATTCTGGATGTGTTTTGAATAAATAGCATAAATCATTTAATGACAGATCAAATGGGGATGTGATAGAAACAACAAAATAAAAAATACATCTAAGGATTTTTTGTCCTTAACAAATGAAAAATGGTACCCACGTAGCAGAAGGCAGAAGATTATGATTTTGAGAGAAAAAGAGAAAATCAGTTTTAGATTTTAGATACCTGTAAGATACCAAAGAGAAAATGTAAAATATACTCATCTAGGGTTTTGAGAGGTCCCAGTGTATACATTTGAAAATTATCTGCATATAGATGGTATTTAAAACCACAAGGCTGGAATATATGACTAATCAAGTAGATAGAGATTTTAATGAGATGACACACAAGTGTTAAGAAGTATAGGATTATAGCGTATGGTGGTCTCCAAGACGAGAGGAAGCACCAGAAAAGGAGACTGAGAATGAATGAGCAACCAGAAAGGTGGAAGGAAACTAGAAGACCATAGTACAAAAATGACATAATTTCATCTAGGAATATAAACGAAGGCATGTGACAATTTCTGCAAAGGAGTTGAGAACAATAATTAACTCTGGTGTTGCCAATATGGAGGCCACTGTTGACCTTGATGAAGTTCATGTTTACAAAATGATGGAAAATATATCCTATTAAAATAGCTTAAGAAGTAAATGAGAGGAGAGGAAATGGGGACAGAAATTGTACAGCAATTCGGAGCATAATTTTGAAAGATTTTATTAAGATGTAAAGGAAAGAAATTAGGTGTTAGACAAAAGTAGGATCAAAAGATGTCTCTTGCTTGTGTGTATGTGTGTGTGCGTGTGTGGGTAAAGAGAAAAATGGCACAATATTTGTAGACTACTGAGAATTAATTAATGGGGAGATAAATAAAAATAATTTGGGAAAAAGGCTAAGTAATAGCTACAGCAAAGTGATTGAGTAGGCAAGAAGTGATAGGATCCAATGTTTGAGTGGATGGTTTAGCATTTGCTTGTGTCATGTAGAATTCATAACAGAAGCAGGAGAGAAGTAGAGCAGGCATACACAGATGCAAGTAGCTATGCATATGTACTGATGAAGTTGTGGAACTTGGCAGTTTTGCTTTGTTTTGTTTTGTTTTGTTTTGTTTTGAGATGGAGTTTTGCTCTTGTCATCCGGACTAGAGTATAATGGCATGATCTTGGCTCACTGCAACCTCAGCCTCCTGGATTCAAGCAATTCTCCTGCCTCACTCTCCCAAGTAGCTGGGATTACAGGTGCCCACCACCACGCCTGGCTAATTTTTGTATTTTTAGTAGAGATGGGGTTTCACCATGTTGGCCAGGCTGGTCTTGCACTCCTGACCTCAGGCAATCCACCTGCCTCAGCCTCCTGACCCATTCCTTTATTTATTTATTCATATCTTTCTGCTAGACACTCCTCTGGAATCTTATGCAGTATAAGTGGGGAAAAATAAAACACAAACAACTTTAAAAAAATAAGAACAACAACAGAATAATATCCTAGCCATGATAGAACTTGCATTCTAACTGGAGGTGGTAGGATGGGAGAAAGATGGGCAACCAATAAGTGAATTTTCAAAAGCATACACACAAATGAATAACCTGTGTTAGAAACCAGTAAGCACTATGGAAATAAATGGAACAGGTTAAGGGGGACTGGACCTGTTGGGGCAGATGTGGTTCCAGTTTGTAACAGGATAGATAGGGTTGTCCTCCTTTAGACAATAACGTGTGAGCATAGACTTTAGGAGGTTAGACCAAGCCATGCTAACAAATATGTTAAGAACATCTCAGGGAGAAGAGTCAGCACGACATCCCTAAAGACAGTGTATGGCTGATGAGTTTAAGGAATGGTGAGGATTCCAGAGATGATGAAGTCAAAGGAGCAAAAGCAAAACAAAACTAACCGAAAAGGTATGAGGATGAATTAGACAGATAATGGAAGGAGACATGCATAGGTTTATCTAAGTACTTCAGCTTTTAATCTGAGTACAATGGGGAGATTTTGAAGGGTCTTTGCAAAATTGTGACATTATCTGGATTTTTTTCAGATTCTGCCTGGCTGCTGTGGTAAAAATATTATATAAAGAGGCAAGGTTAGAAGCAGAAAAACTTGTGAAAAGACTATTGCCATAAAACAGGTGAACACTCAGGATGAATAGGCCAAAAGGGATAGCAATAGAGGAGATGAGAATTCCTAGAACCCTAGACATATTTAGAAAGGGAAACCAATAGGATTTTCTATATGATTGGACATAAAAGGTGAAAAAATGAGAGGAGAGAGACTGAAGGCACTTAGAGGTGCACATGAGCTGATATCAAGACCAAAAATGAAAAAGACAAAATGAGGCAACTAGGAGTAGCCAAGAGGCAAAATGGTATCGAATCTAAATACTAAACTCACATATCATGAAACTTCTACCATTGTCTAACTTTGTAAACTCAAGTAAGTCATTTCTCTTTCATTTTATGTTATTTTCTTTAGGCATGAAATGTAGATATTTTAATGTGTTGATAATAAAATCAATGAAAACAGAGAACATTTATTGAACCCTGATTATGTACATCAAATATACAGAGTTCTCAAAACAATACCATGAAAAGAATATCATTTTAGTCCCCTCTTTTTTGAGTAGGAATATTGTGACTCAAAGAGTTGAGTCCTGCCAGAGAGTAGGCACTCAGCAAGTGTTGGAGATGAAATTGTGTTCATACATACAGCACCAGAAGGGCAAAGGGAGTCTGTATTAGGTTCTTTCTCTAGAGGGACAGAACTAATGGAATATATATATATGTAAAATGAAGTTTATTAAGTATTAACTCATATGATCACAAGGTCCCACAATAGGCTCTCTGCAGGCTGAGGAGCAAGGAGAGCCAGTCCTAGTTCCAAAACTGAAGACTTGGAGTCTGATGTTTGAGGGCAGGAAGCATCCAGCACAGGAGAAAGATGGAGGCTGGGAGGCTGGGCCATTTTCTCTTTTCATATTTTCCTGCCTGATTATATTCTAGCCTTGCTGGCAGCTGATTAGATTGTACCCACCCAGATGAAGGGTGGGCCTGCCTTTCTCAGCCCACTGACTCAAATGTTAATCTCTTTTGGCAACACCCTCACAGACACACCCAGGATCAATACTTTATATCCTTCTATCCCATCAAGTTGACACTCAGTATTAACCATCACAAGTCCACCCATTGTCAACTTGAACCCATGCACATCTCCTGAGATCATTCATAATCCTCAAATAAAGGCAATAATAAAGTTGTAATTGTGCTTAACATAATACAGCTATCTTTCATACAACTGGAAATGCACCAATCCCAACCCAAATACTATTACATAAAGTTAACAATACTTAAATGCTGATGTGAAGTCAATTAATCTTATGTCACATGATAAAGGAGAAGGGAAATAAAATGAAGACTTTTCTTACTACAAGTGTATACGTACACTAACATATTTTTAACAAAAGAAGGAAATAGTATTCATGACAATGACAGTCCTCCTTTCTTCAGCTGGTCACATCGTTGAAACTGGCATTAATGACTACCTTCTTCTACTACCCGTTCTGTATTCCTTTTGCCTTCAGCAAGCACATCAGCAGGTAGTGGGTTTTTTTCCTGGTGGAATGACTGGGTCATTTGTAGTCCTCATTTTTAGTCCTGCCTGGATTGGGCTATTGTAGTTTCCCATTGACCTTAATCACAGGGCATGGTAATACTAAGAGATGCCCTAATGGATCTCCTGTATTCCATGCATACTCTTCCTTACCTCCATTGTGGAGTAGTAGACTGACTTCATCTTTATAGTCTGGGTCAATCACCCCAACAACACTGTAACTCCCTTCCTAGCCTGTTGACTTAAAGGTAGGAGGAGCCCAAAGTGTCCATGTGGCATTATTAACTTCCAGTTTAATGGAATCATTGTTGTGTCTCCTGGTGGTAGTGTTTCTCCATCTGGAACTGAGACTTCTAGACCAGCAGAATGTAATGTCGCAGGAACAGGAAGCAAAAATATTGCTAGTGGATCACTAGGGGTGATGGTGAGTGGTGCCACTTCCACTTCCACCCCTTGATCCTGGACCCATGAATCCTGGCTATGGATGAAACAGTAACATATATTGGAAGCTATTTCAGAGCATATATGGCCTTCTGGAGAACATTGTCCCAGCCCTGCCAAGTATTGTCACCTAGTTGGCATTGTAATTGTGACTTCAAAAGGCCACTCCACCATTCTATCAATCCAGTTGCTTCAGGAACATGGTAAGACCAGTACATTCAATGAGCATGAGCCCACTGATGCACTTCTTTAGCTGTAAAGCGAGTGCCTTGGTCAGAGGCAATGCTGTGTGGAATATCGTGATGGTGAATAAGGCATTCTGTGAGTCTGAAGATGGTAGTCTTGGCAGAAGCATTGCTTGCAAGATAGGCACACCCATATCTAGTTTCTATTCCAGTGAGGACAAACCTTTGTCCTTTCCATAAGGGAAGACCTCCAATATAATCAATCTGCCACCAGGTAGCTGGATGATCACCCTTAGTAATTGTGCCATATCAAGGGCTCAGTATTGGTCTCTGTTGCTGGCAAATTTAGCACTCAGCAATAGCTGTAGCTGGGTCAGCCTTGGTGAGTGAGAGTCCATGTTGCTGAGCCCACGTGTAACATCCATCCTGGCCACCATGGCCACTTTGTTCATGGGCCATTGGGTGATGACAGGGGTGACTGAGGAAGGAGGCTGAGCGGTATTCACAGAATGGGTCATCTTATCCATTTGATTATTAATATCCTCCTCTGCCGAGGTCACCCGTTGGTGAGCACTCACATGGGATACAATTTTTGACCACTCAGAGAGGTCAATCCACATACCTCTTCCCCAAATTTCCTTATCACCAATTTTCCAATCATGCTTTGTCCAAGTCCCTGATCATCCAGCCAAACCATTGGCTACAGCCCATGAATCAATATATAATCACACATCTAGCCATTTCTCCTTCCATGCAAAGTTCACAACTAGGTGCACTGCTCGAAGTTCTGCCCACTGGAAAGATTTCCTTTCACAGTTGTCCTTCAGGGATATCCTAGAAAGGGGCTTAGTGCTGCAGCTGTCTGCTTTTGGGTGGTGCCTTCATATCACGCAAAAGCATCTGTGATCCAGCCTTTCGGGTCACTCAATAAATGGGCTGGAGTAACACACCTAAATAAGGAATATGTTGCTGCCTCCAAAATCCAAATAGGCTGACTAGGCATTGTACCTCTTTCCTGGTTGTAGGAGGGGCCAAATGCAGCAACCTACCCTCCACCTTAGAGGGATATCTCAACAGGCCCCACACCACTGGACCCCAGAGAAATTTTACTGAGGTATGAGGTCCCTGAATTTTAGTCGGATTTATTTTCCATCCTCTGGCACACAAATGTCTCATCAATGAGTCTAGTGTGTTTGCTACTTCTTGTCCACTGAATCCAATCAACATAATGACATCAATGTAATAGACCAGTGTGATATCTTGTGGGAGTGAAAAGTGATCAAGTTCTCTCCCAATAAGATTATGACACAAAATGGGAGAGTTGATATACCCATGAGTTAGGACAGTAAGGGTACATTGTTGGCTTTACCAGCTGAAGGAAAATTGCTTCTGGTGGGCCTTAAGGTCAGGAATAGAGAAAAAGGCCTTTGCCAAGTCAGTGGCTGCATACCAGGTATCAGGAAATGTGACAATTTGCTGAAGCAATGAAACCACATGTGGTACAGCAGCTGCATTTGGAGTCACCACTTGGTGAAGCTTACGATAATCCACTGTCGTTCTCCAAAATCCATCTGTCTTCTACACAGGCCAAGTGGGAGAGTTGAACAGGGATGTAGTGAGAGTCACCAACCCTGTGCTTTTCAAGTCGTTGATAGTGGCACTAATTTCTGCAATCCCTCCAGGGATGCAATATTTGTGTTAATTTACTATTTTTCTAGGTAGAGGCAGCTCTAATGGTTTCCATTTGGCTTTCCTACCATAATAGCCCTCACCCTACTAGTCAGGGAGCCAATGTGGGAGTTCTGCCAGCTGCTAAGTATGTCTGTGCCAATTATGCATTCTGGCACTGGAGAAATGACCACAAGATGAGTCTGGTTACCCACTAGACCCACTGTAAGTTGGACCTGAGCTAAAATTCCATTAATTACCTAACATCCATAAGCCCCTACTTTAACTGCAGGATCACTATGATGTTTTGGGTCCCCTGGAATCAATGTCAGCTCAGAACAAGTGTGCAGTAGTTCCCAAAATGTCTGATCATTTCTCTTTTCCCAATGCACAGTTACCCTGGTAAAAGGCTGCAGGTCTCCTTGGGGAAGGATGGGAGAAAGATTAACCGCATAATTTGTCAGTAATGTAGTGGAGTCCTTCGTCAAGGGTACCCAGCCTTCCCTTTACTCAAAGGGTGCTGGTTGTGTAAACTGGCTAAAGTCTGGAAACTGATTGAGGGGCTGCGAGTCTCTGTTTTCATAATTCAAATTAGTCTTTTGTCCATTCAACCTAGAAGTTTTCTGCTTACATAAATTAAGTAGAAGCAGCAGGTTTCTTATCAATTTCACTTCTAGGAACACCGTGATTAATTAGCCAATGCCAGAGCTCTACATGAGTCAGATTATTGTGATTGCCGCTTTGCCTCTGCTGTCCATTATGGTAGCTACTCCCATCTTGCCTTTCATGGATGAGTGCCACTGCTTGGCCCCTGCCACATCAGGATCCAATTATTCCTAGTGTATTTAAATACTGTAGTTGAGTGGCTGCAGTTCCCACTGTTAGATCTGGCATACAGAGAAGAGCAATTACAGAGCTCTTCAAAGATACAGGTGCTGCCCTCACAAATTTCACAAGGCATTGGTCAAGGGTACATCTTCTGGACCCTCCCAGCTGGGATGAGTAGGTTTAAAGTGACTAATCCACTCCACCATCCCAATCTAAGCCTTTGGATCCCTTTCTCTGCATTAAACCAAGAGAGATTAGGCATTTCCAGCTCACTCAGCAGTTGTCCATCTTTTAATCCATGTTTCAGGTAACCAAGCAAATAAACTATGAGAACCCTTTTTAACTCCCTGGGCTGAAACATGAAATCTGAGTCCCTACTTAGTGGGCCCAAATCAATACATTCAGCCTGATCCAACTCTGTGTTCCTTCCACCATTATCCCATACCCTGCTATCCATTCTCATGCCTATTCTCCAGTTTTCTGTTTATATAAATTAGAAAACTCAAGCAGTTCTTTTTAAGTGTAGTACACTTCCTCGTGGTCACACTCTCAACCTCACCTCTAGGGACCTGCTGGGACTTCAGTCTAGTTATAGGTCTAGAAGCAAACAGGGGTATTGGGGGTGGCTCCTGAGTAGAATCAACATTATCTTACCTGGCAACTGTCTCAGGGGAGGCCATCACTGTTGCCTCAGGCAGTGTAGGGTTTGTCTCCTCAGACAAAGGTGGAAAGGCTAATGGCAGCATGGGCTAGGGAGGAAATGTTGCCACTATAGGAGATGGGGAAGCTGTTTCTTCTGGCAAAAAAATTTCATTAGAGTTTACAAACTTAGTGTACCCAGCTTCATCAGGGTCTTCCCAAACATCCCCATTTCAAATTGCAGGTCCCATTCTTTTCCAATGAATGCCCTCATTTTAACAGTAGACACCTGGCAAGGCTGTGCATGCACCTTCCAAAGCAGGTCAGCCACTCACATGATAAGAGCTTGTGTCTGTATTTCCACAACTTCAACTTTTCTCTATAGGAGATAAGACTATCACTCAGGGAAATCTTAGCAGACTGGAATCTTGGTATGTGCTTCTGAAGCTAGGAGATAGAATACCTGAGTTCATCATTTTCTTTCATCACTTTGCCCCCTGAACTTAAGACCAATCAACCAGCTTCATTATTTTCCTTGGTTCTCCATATATGGTCAGAGGTATTATGTATGGAGTCACTAAACCCCTTGCCTCTCACAAGTGATGAATCAGGAGTGTCAAATGCATTTATTTTCAATAGCTCTCTAAACAGTTCATGCCAAGGACTATCAGTGTTCTCCATACTATTAGAAGTAGTGTCCTTAGCATTTTTGGGTCTCAACATTTTAAGCAGCCAACTCCAGAAACCCCCAAACAAATGGAAAAACTCCATCCTCAATTCTGTTCCTCTAGAACCACTCCTGGCACCAAAATCTGTATTAGTCAGGGTTCTCTAGAGGAACAGAACTAATAGGATATATGTGTGCGCATGCACGTGTGTGTGTGTGTGTGTACACACACACACACACAGAGAGAGAGAGGAGTTTATTAAGCATTAAGTTTAATTATTAAAGGGAGTTTATTAAGTATTAACTCACATGATCACAAGGTCCCACAATAGGATTTCTGTAAGCTGAGGAGCAAGGACTGCCAAATCCAAAAACTGAAGAACTTGGAGTTTGATGTTCGAAGGCAGGAAGCATCTAGCACTGCAGACAGATGTAGGCTGGGAGGCTAGGCCAGTCTCTCTTTTCATATTTTTCTGCCTGCTTTTACTCTAGCCACACTGACAGCAGATTAGATGGTGCCCACCCAGATGAAGGGTGGGTCTGCCTTTCCCAGCTCACTGACTCAAATGTTAATCTCCTTTGGCAACACCCTCACAGACATACCCAGGATCAATACTTCGTATCCTTCAATCCAATCAAGTTGGCCCTCAGTATTAACCATTGCAGGGCCTCTGCAGTATTTATATTTGACCAGATTTCTCTTCCACTTCTTTGTCCAAATGATCAATCTCTTTTGACCAGCTTCTCAGGGTATATGCTTGCCTCTCAGCTGCCTGAGGTTCTCCACTGCGGTGCCCTTACCTATGTCCTATCCCTCATTAAAATGATCATATTACATAGAAAATAACCTAGTGGACCCAGGAATAAAGTTCAGTAGAACATGAGTGGAGATAAATTAAGGTGAGGCCCTCATTAAGGTTATTTTATTAACGTTACTGGCTACTCCAGCATGCATCCTTTACAGAAAAGAACTATATTGAAAGATTATTATATACTTGCTTCCAGGATATATTATTTTTAGAAGAAAGAAGGCACAAAACTCTGTGAAAATTGTTTTTAAAATATCTAGTATATCTCCAGCAATAACATAAATAAAGATGACAAAAAGTTAAAAATAAATACTGTCATATAGCAGGTGTACGTACACACGTATTATATGCTTGTGGGCAAGTGCATATTGAGTTAAGAAACAAAAACATCTTTCACTAAATGTCAACCCCAACTTCTAACTATTTGACCTTGGAAAAAGAAACATCTCTCTTTTCTGAGCCTTGATATCCAGTAAGATTCAGTATTGCCTATTTTCCAGGCTGGGATGAAGTTTTAATGACAGCATGTATGTGGAAAGAATTTTTGTACTTCTTAGTTCCTACTGGCTATTTCATATGCATCCTTTCGTTTTCACGTAAAATCATGACAGGGTGTAAGCTATTTAATTTTAAGTTGAATAAGGTAGTTTATATATTAAGGACAGTATACACGGTCTACCATTGTGCTGGACCACTATGTGTTAAATCAAAATTCCTCTCAAGGACTCCTGGACCCAGCTAGAGTAGGGAGAAAAAGAGAGTGACCACAGGCATTAATGAGCAATTGTTATGTCCCAGAAACTTTTCTAATAACTGTATATTAAATCTCCACAGAGGCCTCATCAGACACTGAGTAAGTGACGTGCCAAAGGTTGTGAAGCTGGTGAGTGGTAGAGCCAGGCAGTATGGCATGTGACTACTCTACATACAGATCTGCTATTCGCCAGCCTTAAGAGCTCTGTTTGCCTCCTGCAAGCACTCTCTAATTCATTTATGCATTCTCAAGGAGGGTTCCTATGTTTGGGAATTCATTTACAAATAAAATATGACCTCCTCTCTCAAATAGGTCACAATCCATTTGGAACAGGATACAATTTCCTCATCTGTAAAATGGGGAAAAATACTCTGCCAATCTTACAATGCTGTTGTGGGAGCTGAATTTACATATATGAAGGCATCTGTAGATTGCAAATTACTCAACTAGCAGGAAGCATTACTGCTGTGGCTGAAATTCTTGGGCCAAACATTGAGATCTGTGCATTTGTCATGGGAAAGGAAAACAACGTCTTTGCCAAAAGCCCAAAGGAGCTCAGAGCTTTCAAAACAAAAGAGGAGGAAGAGTCTGTCAATCAACCCTTTTCAGTATAGGAAGATGCCACACAGAATGCCAGCATTACATGGATTGGTAAACTCTGTGTGCTCTTTAATTACTTCAGTAATTAGTAGGCAAACTAACATTAGAAACTGTTCCATTTTTCCTCCTTTTCATATTTTTCACTTTTCTTTCTTGCATTTTCAGTGCGCCCTGCTGTTTCCAGACACCCCAGCAGAGAACTATACTTTCACTCTATCTCAGGACCAGCACAGAGGGAGGAGGCTCTGCAGGCTGCGAGAAAGATAAGGTGAGTCAGAGACTGAAGAATAAGTCATAAAAGAAACACATGTAAAGATACAGGGAAATCGATAAAATTAATTTTTTTTTTTTTTTTTTTTTGAGACGGAGTCTCACTCTGTCGCCCGGGCTGGAGTGCAGTGGCCAGATCTCAGCTCACTGCAAGCTCCGCCTCCCGGGTTTACGCCATTCTCCTGCCTCAGCCTCCCGAGTAGCGGGGACTACAGGCGCCGCCACCTCGCTCGGCTAGTTTTTTTGTATTTTTTAGTAGAGACGGGGTTTCACCGTGTTAGCCAGGATGGTCTCGATCTCCTGACCTCGTGATCCGCCCGTCTCGGCCTCCCAAAGTGCTGGGATTACAGGCTTGAGCCACCGCGCCCGGCCAAATTAATATTATTTAAATATATATGACTCCTTTTTAGATACCATTTATTGCGAATTCACTCAATAGCACAACGCTATAACAATGACTCCTATCTCAATTAATTTTCACAATATCCCTATGAGATACACGTTGTTAAAACCTCTGGTTTTCTGGTGAGGAATCAAATAAGAGAAGTAATGTGCCTAACTTGTGTAATATTTGTAGTTAGAAAATGATGAAGAACCACTTTTAGAGAACCTAGTACCGTACATTACACCTTTTCTTAACTTCATCACACAACAACCAGAGAAGTTTGTTTTGTACTTGTCTTAAAGGAGGAAACCAATCTTAGAGGCACCTGTGTCTCTCATGGTCACTGCATATGTTGGTTTGCTCAGGCTGCATAACAAACATCATAGACTAGGTGGCTTAAACAACATACATTTATTTCTACCAGTTGTTCTGGAGGCTGGGAAGTCTAAGATCCTGGTGCCAGCAAGGTAAATTTATTCTGAAATCTTTCCTTGGCTCATAGGTTGTCACCATCTTTCTGTATACTCAATGACTTTTTCTTTGTGTAGAGTGGGGAGAGAGAAAGCAAGATCTCTGATGTTTCTTATAAGAGCAATAATCCCATCATAGAGACCACACCTTCATGATCTCATCTAATTCCAATCAGGTCCCAAAGGCCCTGTCTCCAAGTAGTTTCAGTGGGGGTTAGGGCTTCAAAATATAAATGTTGGGGAAACATAAATATTCAGACTATAACATTCTATCCCTAGCCTTCACAAAATTCATATACTTGTCAGATTAAAAATATATTCAAAGTACTATGAATGAAAAATACTTTTGACTTTAGAGCTGATAATTGAAATCAGCCAAGACTTTTATAGCTGTTGGTACACCCCCCACACACACACACACACAAACACACACACACACAGATATAATAAGGAATTAGCTCATATGATTATGAAGTCTAAGATCTGTAGTCAACAAAGCTGGGAGATCCAGGAGAGCCAATGGTATACTTCCAGCCTGAGTCTGCTGGCCAGATAACTGGGAGAGCCAATGGTGTAAATTCTACTTCAAGTTCAAATCCAAAGGCTGAAGAAAACTCTTGTTGCAGCTTGAAGACCATCAGGCAAAGAGATTGAACTGTTTCTTACTTAGCCTTATAGTCCATTCAGATGCTCAGTAGATTATATGAGGCTCAGTCACAGGGTAGAACATTCTGTTTTACTGAATCTCTATTGATTGAAATGATAATTTTATCCAGCAACATCTTCACAGACAAAACAGTAAATAATATTAAATAAATATCCAGTAATATCATGGCCCAGTCAAGTTGGCACATAAAATTAACCATCATACTACATTATTTACAGACACCTACATCTGTAAGGTCCTAAATGGCTCCTACCACACTTTTTATGAACCATAGCTATGTCATGGCAAGCATAAAACTAGAATATATCCTGGCAGATTCTACTGCTTGCTGCTGTCTCAGCTATCTCCTTCTGTGAATGGAAGTTTCATGTTGCTCAAGTCTGAATGGGAAGATGGGCCACTTATTGTGATTCAGTTCATCTCTCATAGGAACTTGACTGAGTGGTGTCTATTCTGGCCCATAGACTTTAAGAGGAATTCTACTGGAAGCCTATGCAAGATATTTCCCTTGCAGATTAATAGGGAAGAGTGCCAAACAACAACAGCAACACAAAGTAACTTTACACTTTATTCCTGCCTTGGTAATGTTAATTAAATTAGTAAAAACAGACTTTATATTTATTTATTTATTTTGTTTGTTTGCTTTGAGACACAGTTTCACTCTATCACCCAAGCTGGAGTGCATTGGCGTGCTTACAACTCACTGCAACTTCTGCCTCCCAGGCTCAGGCAATCCTCCCACCTCAGCCTCCAGAGTAGCTGGGACCACAAACATCCCCACACCCAGCTATTTTTTGTTTGTTTGTTTGTTTGTTTGTTTGTTTTGTGGAGACAGGCTTTCACCATGTTACCCAGGCTGGTCTTGAACTCCTGAGCTCAAGGAATCTGCCCACCTCAGCCTCCCAGTGTGCTGAGACTACAGATGTGAGCCACCACACCCAGTCTCAGTTTTTATGTTTTTAGAAGACTTTTAAGTTCACAGTAAAATTCAGTGGAAAGTACAGAGAGATCTCTTATACCTCTTGCCCCCACAAACACACAGCCTCTCCCACTATCAAAATCTTACACCAAAGTGTACATTTGTTATCATTTATGAACATACATTGACACATTGTTATCACCCAAGTGCCACAGTTTACATTAGGATTCACTGTTGGTGTTATATATTTTATAGGTTTGGACAAATGTATAATAGCTTGTATCTGTTATTACACTATTATATAGAATAGTCCCATGGCCATAAGAGTCCTCGATGCTTCACTTGTTCATACCACCTTCTCTCCAAACAACTGGCAACCACTGATCCTTTTACTGTTCCCATAATTTGTCATTCCAAGAATGTCATGTATTTGAAATCATACAGTACGTAGCTTTTTCATATTGGCTTCTGTCACTGAGTAATATGCACATAAGCTTCCCCATGTCTTTTCATGGCTTGATAGCTCATTTTCTTTTAGCACTGAATAATATTTCATTATCTGGATGTACCACAGTTTATTTATCCATTCACCTACTGAAGGACATCTTTGTTGCTTTCAAAGTTTTGGCAATTTTGAATAAAGCTACTAGAAATATCTGTCTGTATGTTTTTATGTGGACATAAGTTTTTAACTAATTTGGGTAAATACCAAGGAACATGATTGCTGGATTGTATGATAAGAGTATGTTTAGTTTTGTAAGAAATTGCTGCCAAACTCTCCTCCAAAGTGGTTGTACCATTTGGCATTCCTACCAGAAATAAATAAGAGTTTCTGTTGTTTCATGTTCTTGCCAGCATTTGCAGTTCTGTGCTTTTTTAATTTTAGGCATTCTGATAGGTGTGAAATGTCATCTCATTGTTGTTTATTGATCTAATCAAACATGAATGAACTACTTCCAGATTTTTCTTTACATAACTGAAGTTAAAATCTTTATTCCTACCATTGTAACTCTTGCTTCAGCTCCATATATATACACACATATTTATATATGGATATATCGTGTATATATATCATATATATGGATATATCATACATTCATATATATCATATATATGTATATAGGCAATATCATATACATTCATATATATCATATATATGCATATAGGCAATATCATATACATTCATATATATCATATGTATATGCATATAGGCAGCCAAATACATCCTAAATGACACATGGGTACTATGACACATTAATGATAGTAATTCATTCTGTTCTACTAATCATCTTCAAATTTATGAGCTCTTCTCAACAATTTCTGATACAAATATATTAACACTATCGTAAGTCTCACCACCTTCATCAATATTTTACAGAGGATCAGTTTGAAGGTAATGCAACTTACAGGAATTTATATGATTTTAAATTTTATGATTGCAGAGGGGATCTTGGAATTCTCCTGTTTAAATATTCTCCACCTGTGTATTAGACCTTATGTCTTCTTTTTAAGATAGTAGTCCGTGATTACATGCATACCTGGAATATATCATCATTTTCTCAACCTCACAAGATGCTTCCTATTAGCCTAATAATATATGCTATTCACCTTAATTCACGTTCCCTTGAAAAAATAGAATCTGAAGTAAAGCAATTCTCTAATCTTTATTGGATTTTTTAAAGTTACAATTCCATGGAAAAGAGAAGGAGGTTAACAAAGGGAAGAAATGCAGAGAAAAGTATGGAATCGAAATATGAGGAAGATATTAGCAAACTGGCTATATCTTTTATGACAAACTCAACTGATTTTATCTTTTCCAAGGACATCTTCAGAGGTGTGCCATGAAGTATGCAGTCTCTGCAAACGGTGAATGTTTCTATGCAATAGACCTAGACCACCCTGAGGGCTGATGTCATAATAAGGACTCAGATACTGTGTTTGCTGCTTGCAGATTGTGCATTGAGCAGTGACATCCACTAGGTCAGTCTTAGTGAGAAAAGCTATGTTAAGAGCTGCCATATAACCTCCATCCTGGCCACCACGGCCACTCTGTCTATGTGTCAGTTGAACAAGACTTGAGTGGGAGAAAAGGGTGGCTGACTCATTGTGCTTCCTGCCCACCTCATTTTCCAGCCCCTCCGTAGTAGCAGAAGCTCTCAAGTGGTTATCAAATGTGACCCAAAATATCTGCAATCTAGGCTAACTCCCACTGGTGTATATAATCCCTCTTCTATTACCTCATTGTCTTCAAACTTCCAGTTTTGTTCTTGCAATAACCTAAATGATGACCAAGGCCGCTTGCAACTTCCTAGGAATAAGTGTATATCTTGGCATCTGGCCATTACTCCTGTAATTAGTGAAGGATCCCATGTACTGCTCATAACTCTGCATATCTGGAGTGGCTCTCATCACTGCTGTCTTTGGGTACTGCTCCTGAGTGGGTTATAATGTGGCAGGAGCTCATTTTTAGCTAGTGCCAATATAGATTGCCAATCTATTTGTTAACCAGGTAAGCCTGAGTTCTTTTCTAATCTGTCAGCTGGTTGTATAGAAACCCCACAAAGACAGAGGTTTCGGTGGAGAGAGAAGCGTCTGTGGAACCAAGAGAGGAAATGTGAGATTCTGAGCCATTTGTTTGTGTGTTTAGTTGTACCATATGTTTGTCTCTGGCTCTATCCTCAAGGTATGTTGCCACTGTAAAATAATTGCTGTGCCTGCTCTGATTTATGACGTAGGAGATTTGACAATATTCAGTTCTAGGGCAGGTTCCAGTCAGATTGGAGCTACATTTTCCAAATTTCAGTCTGTGCTGATTCTTCTAAAAGGATGCTAGTTATTTCTAGGAGAAAGAATGGGCTTACCTCAGAAATCTGTGCAACTTTGTGTGACTTTCATGTCAGGACTTGCCAGAGATTCCTTGTGGAATGCTTATTCACCCTGAAGACTTCTAGCTTCACCAGGTTCCTTGGTCAGTTTTCCCAAATGTTAGAAGAGTTAATATGTGATCATAAATGTGGAGCAGAACACATTGTTCTAGTGCTGGGCCCAAAATGCAACTGTCAAACCACTAAGTTACTTGGTAGAAGTATTGCTAAATCTGATGTATGCTGCCTCCGCATAGAAAGATGACCACGAATAGCTGTGTCCTATTTTATTGTTAGAAGGTATAAGATATACCATATTGTTCTTTATCTTAGGCTGTGCCAGCCAGCATGCCCCAGAAAAGTTCATTACCGTGATAAGGTTCATAATCTTTGAGTGGCTTATCTTTCACCCTATGGTGCATGTGTGTCTTCCTGAAAAGGTCTAGGGTCTCTGACACTTTTTGATTAGTAGATTCAATTGGCCTATTGCCTTCAATATACCGGACCAGTTTTACATTCTGCATAAAGTCCCAGAGGACTGCATTATGATAGAGAACAAGAAATTTGACACAGTTCTATGGCAAGACCGTTAAGGGATACTGCTATCTTTGCCCTGAAAAGGCAAAGCATTTTTACTTTCTCAACCAATGGGGCTTGAGAGCATTAGCTGTATAGTAAGCATGAGAAGCAGTGTTGATCTATTACAAAGTGAAAGCACATTTAACCATGGAACTGCAATTAATGCTACTACTACTGGATTAATTTTTGAATATTCCATAAATACTTGTCAGGAACCATCTAATTTTATTATTATTAATTATTATTTTCAGAGTCTAGATGAGGAAATTAAATGGGAAAATGACATCATTTATCTTTCCATTTTTTGAAGATGGTGCTAATCTTTTAAATTTCTCTTCCGATGTATTTTTGCTTCTGGTTTACCATATAGGGTGGGGGAGAGCTGTTTCAGGGACTACTTTATGTATCCTACTATAATGGTTCTTACACTGAAGACAAATAAATAAAAGATGATTCTGTCAGATGCTAAGTACATCTATCTCAATATGTATTTGCATACTACAGAAATTAAGTACAGTGAATGTGTACAGAATAATTTAACTCACTGTAAAACAGTTGGGTAATAATACTCCCCAAATAGTTCATCTGATAAGCAGTAAAGGTTTCATATTCTACCGTAGTCAAAATTCATCTCACAAATATTCTCTGAACTTCAGTGTTCTATCACCTTCAACCAAAGAAGCCAAATAAGTTTTTGCATATGTTGTGCTTTCTATATCTGAAGTAACCATAGAATTGGAAATCTAAATGGAAACCTTAGGCAGCAAAACTACTTGAGATGTCCCTTGTGGCACAGCTGGGTGGTATCTGTGTAATGTTAATCTGTATGGCCACTGGGCAAAGCAAGCAGCGAGGGTCCCCAGAGATAGGTAAGACTGAGGGTATCTGAGACAGGATATAAATGGTATCTGATGATGTTGTTCCTCTATTATAAGATAATTTTCCTCATCTTGTCATTACCTTTGTCCCTCAGTTTGTCTTTTGCCTACCCAGTTCACAGAAAAACATTTTCAAAACGTATGTAAAGGTGATCTGTTTTCTGCTCTTTTGCTACTATATCCTCTTAAATCTATATCATTCACTCTTCAGACCACTCCACTGAAACAACTAAATTACCTTCCCCTTTCTAAATACAATGACTATTGTAAATTCTAATCTAAGTTGACTTATCAACATCATTTGACACAGTTGATCACCCTTTGCTTGTTAAAATCCTTTCATCACTTGACTTGCAAGACACCATATTCATCTACTTTTCAGTTTGGCATACTTGAAATTACTTTATCTCTTTCAGTGGTTTATTTTGTTTACAGTGAATTATGAATTTTGGAGAGCCCCAAGGCATTATACGTTGAACATCTAGTCTTCTGTGAGTTTCATTTCTATGATGATTTCCCTGGTATCACACTTTTAAGAAACTATATGTATATATGCTGATTATCTGAAATTTCTATTTCTGCCCTTGAATTGACCACAGAACTGCCAATATCTTCAAATCTTCACTTAACAGACACTTAAAACTCAATATGTCCAAAACTAAATTCCAGATTCATTCTTTTCACACATAGTATTCACCAATTCAACCAATGCAATACAATATTCCCACTTTCCCATTGTTTATTAGTCTGTTTTCATGATGCTGATAAGGACATACCAGAGACTGGGAAGAAAAAGAGGTTTAATTGGACTCACAGTTCCACATGGCTGGGGAGGACTCAGAATCACGGCAGGAGGTGAAAGGCACTTCTTACATGGTGGCAGCAAGAGAAAATGAGGAAAAAGCAAAAGCAAAAACCCCTGATAAGCCCATCAGATCTCATGAAACTTATTCACTATCATAAGAATAGCACTGGAAAGATCAGCCCCCATGATTCAATTACCTCCCCCTGGGTCCTTCCCACAACACATGGGAATTCTGGGAGATACAATTCAAGTTGAGATTTGGGTGGGGACACAGCCAAACCATATCACATGGTCACTTAAATGATTACATCATTCAAATTGCCAATGTGTCTTCTTTTTCTTACAAACCCTACGCTTAATGCTTGTAACCATTTTTGCTCCTCACTATTGATTTCTAGTCAACTCTACTGCTATTATAATGTCATCATTGTATACCAAAAATGAAATTCCAAGTCTCCCACCCAATTGCATGAACCCCTCTTCTTGGCTAAGGACATTCATAAGTTAACCTGAAAAAGTAGTTTAGGCATGATGGGAAATGGGAGTCAGAAATACCTCATTACCCTCTCTTCCCTTTGGAGTTCAGGCACAGTTGACTAGCATTTAACATTAAAACAGAAACCTTAAGATTAACAAATTAGACTGTTTGTAGCAATAATATACCAACATGACAGGTAGCGGACCCTAGAAGAAAAAAAAATATTTTACCCCAAAATATATTTTTTGACATCTTTTGAAATAATCCTGCAAAGTTGGTTCTTGTGGAAAAAAATCTATGATCTCTGGAGAATCCCCTTTCCTTTATAGGTATTTTTTAATGATGCAGAAGAGAATTAACTGAGTCTGGCACATTTTCTTTTTTTTTGTTTTTTGTTTTTTGTTTTTTGAGATGGAGTCTTGCTCTCTTGCCCAGGCTGGAGTGCAGTGGCACAATCTCAGCTCACTGCAACCTCTGCCTCCCGGGTTCAAGTGATTCTCCTGCCCCAGCCTCCTGAGTAGCTGGGACTACAGGCACATGCCACCACACCCAGCTAATTTTTGTATTTTTAGTAGACAGGGCTTCACCACGTTGGTCAGGCTGGTCTTGAACTCCTGACATTGTGATCCACCCGATTCAGCCTCCCAAAGTGTTAGGATTACAGGCATGAGCCACCACACCCAGCCACTCACAGGTTTTTAAGTCTGATAAAAAACGTTTACACTATATTCCTTCTGAAGCCTGCTACCTGGATACTTCATCAGCATAATAAAAACCTTTTATCTCGGTAACCCCTTATCTTAACCCAGACACTCCCTTCTATTGATTCTAGGTCTTTAGTCATCTCTTTCAAGCAATTGACAATCAGATAAATCTTTGAATCCACCTATGACCTGGAAGCTCTCCACCCCCAGTCACTCCCACCCCACTTTGAGTTGTCTTGCATTTCTGGACTGAACAAATGTACACGTATTCATTGATGTCTTAAGTCCTCCTAAAATGTATAAAACCAAGCTCTAGCCCAACCACTTTGAGTGCACATTCTCAGGGTCATCTGACACTTTGTCACAGGCATGTCCTTAACCTTGGCAAAATAAACTGCTAACTTGATTGAGACCTGTCTCAGATACTTTTTGGTTTACACCATCACATCTCTTCTAAATTACTGTAATACTTCCTAACTGGTATCTATTTTTCCTACATTCCAGAATTTCCATGGTCTATTATTGACGTAACATTCAAATAATTTTTTAAGGGGATTTTGTTGTTGTTGGAAACCTACCACTGCATCTCTTTTTGTGCAAAGCAAACGCTAATTTTTTTAGAGGTTTCTAAAATGTCCTATATAATCTATCAAGCTTATTCATTATTTCTCTGGCCTCATTTTTCACTACTCCTCATTCTGAGCCACTAAACCATTTTGTAATATGTCAAGTGAATTAATACTGCCTCTAGATAGCTATGTAGTTTTCTTCCTCATCCTCTCCACACTTTTGCTGGAATGCCATCTTCTCAATGAGATGAAGCCTGATCATCTCCAGTTGCAATCCTCCTTTTGTTGACACATGATATTATTTTTCTCCTGATTTATTTTTTCCCCGTGTTATTAAAACATTTTAAGATACTGTGATAATTCATTTTATGTGTCAACTTGACTGGGCTGAGGGATACTGAGGACTAAGCTCTTATTTTTTTTATCTTGCCCAAATTCCTATCTAAGAGGTCTGGGGAGTCATGCCCTACAAACCGTAAATTCTCATCCCATGGTTTTTATTTAACCCTATATGTAGCATGTCCTACTTTTCAATCTGCCTCTGGAATAACATTATGTGACAAAGAAGAAAGTCAAAATATTTTAGCCCAAAACATGTTTCATTGCTATATTCTGAAATGGTCTTGCAAAGCTGTCCTTTATGGGGGAAAATGTACCTCTGTAAAGAATCTCTATTAACATAGCTAGATCTTTTTCTTCCAGACACCCCCAATCCTGAAAATATTAAGAGTCTGGTGCTTTCTAAAGGTGTAAAGAGGAAACATTTTTCATCCGTTGTCTCTACGGGCAGCCACTATAGGCCTTCAAAAGAACCCTGGTCTCCACAATCTTTTACCTTAACCCGAACATTTCCTTTCTATTGATCCCAGGACTTTAAACAAACACAGCCAATTGCCAATCAGAAAATGTTTAAAATTACGTATTGCCTGGAAGTCCCCCACTTTGAGTGGTTCTGCCTTTCTGAAGTGAACCAATGTATTTCTTCAATGTATTTCATTGATGTCTCATGCCTCCCTGAAATGTATAAAACCAAGCTGCACCCTGATCACCTTGGGCACATGTTCTCAGGACTTCCTGAGGGCTCTGTCCAGGGTCATGGTCACTCATCTTTGGCTCAGAATAAATCTCTTAAAATATTTTACAGAGGTTGACTCTTTTTGTCAACAATACTCAAATAGCTGGTGCAACATGATTTCTGGATATGTCTATGAGGGCATTTCAAATGAGATTAGTATTTGAATCAGTAGACTGAGTAAAGATGATTCTCTCCAAAGTAAGTGGACATCATTCAATCCATTGAGGGCAAAGATAAGACAAAACCGTAGATGAAGGGCAAATTTGCTCTCTCTGCTTGAGACAGGGCATTCATTTTTTCCTACCCTCGGCCATCAATGCTCCTGGTTTTTTGGTCTTCAGACGCAGTTTTGTCCCTCTAGAGAACCGTAACTAATACCTTGGGTATGGCTGCTTTGTACTTAATAAATGTTTTTCTATATAAAAGTCACCTTACAAATGCTATTTTTCTGGCTATAGAACATCCCGTTGTGCACACGTATCATGGTATTCTTAGATATATCATTGTTTCCAGAGTCTCTCTATTATAAATAATATTATGATGAAGTTTTACATGCTTTTAGGTTTGTTGGAGTTTGGATTTACTACCAAGTCATATTTGGAGCATGCTGGTATCTTACAACTGAGATTACTGAGTCAGAAAGTATAAGTGTTTTTAAAACCTTTTTGACGCCCTACATTAATTTTCGCAAAGCTATTGCATATAGGCAATATAGATATGATATTGTGCCACAACTTTTTCTTTCTCTAACTTTTAAAAATATACTTCTGGGAAACTGGGCAAATCTGAGGACCCTTTTCCTGAATCCCTTAACATGTTTAACTTTTGACAAATTTGTAAAACCTGGTTCTTAGGCCTTCAGACTCAGACTGAATTACAATACAGGCTTTTCTGGTTTTCCAGCTTGCAGATGACAGCTCATGAGGCTTCTTATGCTCCATAATTCTTCTAAGAAATCTCACTCTCTTTGTCTCTCTCCATATATGTATGCCTGACTTATTTTGGTGGTGGTTTTTTAGTCTTCTATCTTCGTGTATATTAAATAAGGATGTAGTAATACATATCTAAGTATCATTTTTCTCATTTAATCACTTTTGTTTCAGTGATTCATTAATTGTGTATTCATAGAAACAATGAGGTCATATGTTTTAAATTGTAACCATGTGCCTTATAGTAGAATAGTGTTCCTCAAATATTTTTGTCCAAAATTTCTTTACTGAATACCCAAGACAGTTTATGATTATATAGGTTATATCAGTTGAAAATTAGCACATTAAAATTAAAATAAAGAAAAAATTAAATATTTAGTAGTTCCTTTTTTTTTTTTTTTTTTCTTTGATGGAGTCTTGCTCTGCTGCCCAGACTGGAGTTCAGTGGCACCATCTCGGCTAACTGCAATCTCCACCTCCCAGATTCACACCATTCTCCTGCTTCAGCCTCCCGAGTAGCTGGGACTACAGGCACCTGCCAACATGCCCTGCTAATTTTTTTGTAGTTTTAGTAGAGACGGAGTTTCACCATGTAAGCCAAGATGGTCTCGATCTCCTGACCTCGTGATCTGCCCGCCTCAGCCTCCCAAAGTGCTGGGATTACAGGCTTGAGTCGCAGTAGTTCCTTTTTAAAAAAACACTATATTAATCACATTATAGTTTAACTTGAATTGCATATATTTGTTTATATTTTTCAAAATCTATTTTTCATGTTTATATTTTTCAAAAACCAATGTATTTTGAGACAAAATGGCATTGCTTTACTTTTTAAAAAAAGACCGTAAGGCCTGGTGCAAAAGTAGACAGCTTGATTTTCATATCTGCTTCTGCATCAATCTGTTATGAGCTTTCTAAAAATTTAAGTATACAGGAAAAATCTGTTCCTGCATGGAAAAGGCATAAGTAGTTGAGAAAGAAAGTGTACTTTAATAACCTTTTAAGATGATTGTGGGTTTTCTTCTCTGATAATAAACCAAATTGGTAAGTGTTAAGTTTCTTATAGGTGAGTTTCAATGTGGAATTTAAAATTCATATAAAATGTTCTTTACTGGGTTACGTAAATATCTATCGATCCATCTTACACTTTGAGTGGATCTTTTACCCATGCATGATTTTGTAACATCATGCACTAATTATTTAAAAATATTAGCTCACTGATTTATGCAGACTTTCCAACTGCTAGCCTATTTAATTATAAAACATACAAAATCCATTTGTTAATATCACCAGTATTTTAATAAGAAAGTCTTTAACTTTTGAAAAACAGCCAATCTCACATCGGGAGATAACAACTTCTCCAAAATTCCAGTTTTCATTTGTAACCTCATATATTATCATTGACAATACGTGATGTCAAGTGTTTTATTTGAAGAGACAAATGCACTTAGTTTATTATTGAAAAAATACCTGCCATGCACTTTTTTGAACATAGTTAGTCTCTCAGTCCTATATTTCAAGTAAAAATAGTATTTCATGAAGAAAGCAGCTCATCTGCTTACACCTCAAACAAGCACAAGTGTTTTGTTTTTGAGGCAAGTATTTTACTTAGGTATGCATCCCAAATGCTTTATATATCCTCCCATTTTGTCACATAAAATATTAAAAATATATGGATTCAACTCAAAATTTGACAAAAGTAGTACCTTTATTGCCTCATCAAAGGCATTTTAAAGTGAAACAGGCTTTTTGCCTTCAATGGTGTGACAATGAAGAGATAAATGTCTACTAGAATAGAAGATTCCATTGCCTTGATTTGTACTAAAATGCCAACAGTTTTCACTAATATTTCTTTTGTATCATTAATGCAAGTGTCCACGTATTGCAAAAAGGCAAGTAACAATTATGGTATTATTATATAAATGGTGTAGACATTGAACATCTGTCAGGGTCTTGGAGATTCCTGTGTTCACATGAATACTCAGAAAATTGCTGTATTAGATTGGAATGGTAATATTGCTTGCTCTGCCTCTTTTGATACTTGTAAACATTGCCCCATCTTTGTGTAAGCCATTATTCATTGGATAGTCTATTAAATGTAGCTAAACTTAATCACTAACTAATATAGAATTCAGTATCAGAAATAGAATGTTGTTGTACGAGAATCTGAAATGTGGCATCAGCTTAGTGGAGGGGGTTTAGCTGCCAGAGCAGTCCGTCCACTGCCATCTGAAAAGCCTGTGACTGCTGTTCCGCAATGACAAATGATTTTGTCTAACTATTGTTTGCTTTATCTCTAGACTCAGACCTTGCAATGGTCAAATCTAGAGTCTTAGGCACGATTATAGGCTACCTTTAGAATGGTGATGTGTGCCACTTCCTTCTTGATACAGTCAGTAAAGTCTGACCAATAGAAAGGTAAATATCTTTTACCTTTCATATTCGACTTTTTCATAGTAAAAAGGGGAGCTATTAATAAATACGTGTGGACAAGGAGTATAAGTCAGGATTATATCAAGCAAATGGAATGCGCACATCATACAAGAAGAAATAAACTCAAATTATAATATGCCACTCGGCAGGACAATATAGGAAACATCACAATGCTAAGGAATTTGCTGTGTGCTTGTACCATATATTCTTAGTTCCTAGAGTGTTATTTGGAGCCTGTGTGGTTGAAAATCAAACAATTGTTTTTACATAGAAAATTTAAACAATCATAAGGGATCACTGCAAAACATTGATCAAACACAGTATAGTCAAGGTTAAAAATGTATACCAAAATCTTTTTCAAACAAATCCAATATTCTTTTAATACTTCTTGCTAGATTTTGGGGTTAACTGCACTAAGTAAGTTTGTTTTTCATTTGAGTTTATTTTTCCAGATGTTCTTATACCATAAAAGAAAAAAATATATATAAAGAAGGAATGAACCAAGCAGAAAGGCTCATGGCTAAGGAGCAAACATTATCATGTTTAAAATTATATATTGTGACATCATTGACCATGATTATTTGCAGATAAAATTAACCACAGACAATCATATTGACCGTCTACTCAGATTTTGAGTAATCAATATTTCCAAATAAACGTTAAGCTCAGGTAAATCTAGCAGCAGCCTATTCTAAAGTGATCCTTCTCCAAAAAGTTATAGCTGGAAAGGAGTCTCATGGGGTGCAGATTTGACAGAGAGGTTCACAAAACAACCAGAGATTCTGCAGTTTGTGTTTCACGCAGTAAATTTGACACAGGTTGTATTTGGGGTCTGAAAGGCTTCCATCATCTTAAATTTATCACTAATTTATTTTTCTGTCAACATGAAACCAAAATCAACCTCCAGCTTATATGGACCCCTAGCTATGTTGACTGTCTGTAAAGTTTGGCACTCATAATACCTGCTGTATCTTGATTTCTGTGGATTTATATGGTGAAAAGCCAGCATATACGAATATTTGGTACCAATATCTGGGGTGCCAGAGTTTCCCAAATAAGCAATTTATTGTTCCTTTGTGTTTTTAAAATCACCTAACCTGCCCCTCAAAATAACTCTTTTTATTAAAAACACCTTGTGAGAGTACATCTGCCAAGTTTTGTGAAAACTCTGGCATAACCTTGGTAGCACCCCTAATTTAATGCTACATTGTTGAATAAATGAATTAACGTTTACATGCCCAGTGATCTGACTATATTTAGGTTTGTTCTTCAAGTTTTAGCATTTTAGGATTTTCTTTTTTTTCCTCTCTCTTTCCCTGTCGTTCCCCTTCTCTCTTCTTTTTCTTGTCTGTTTCCCTCCAATCCTTCTGCTACTTATTCCCCTCCCCGCTCCCTTTTCCTCTTCTTCCTCCTTTTTCTCACTTTTCTTAAGATTCGGCTATGCTTGGTTCTCCATTCCTGAGTTACTTCACTTAAAATAATGGTCTCCAATTTCAAACATCATATGTGCTCACTCATAAATGGGAGTTGAGCTATGAGAACATAAAGACATAAGAATGATACAATGGACTTGGAGGGAAAGAGGGGAGGGTAAGTAAGGGATAAAAGGCTACACGTTGGGTGAAGCATACACTGCTTGGGTGATGGGTGCACCAAAGTCTCAGAAATCAGCACTATATCACTTATCCATGTAACAAAACACCACGTATTCCCCCAGAACCTATTGAAATAAAAAAAATAAAAATTAAAAAAAATCCAGCTATGGGGATTTTAGAAAGAAAGGCAGGAAAGAACTATCATAAGTATAGTTTCTAGAATTTAAAATATGAAATTAATATTATGAGTTTCTGAGAAATGTTTTATTCCACCCAATTTAGACAGGAAAAAAAATATCTCACAGAGGTTACATAACTCGTCTAAGTTATGTAAGCGGTGGCTTTTAAAATTGTATAATAATTATCTAGTGATGCATTTATTCATTTATGCTTTCAACACATACATCCTCTATTCCTGGTATCCCAGCCCTGTTCTAGGTAATAAAAATGAAGTGGCCAAAAAGACCAAGTTTTGTCCTGATCTTGATTAAGCATATATTCTCCAGAGAGGGGTCAGATTGGAAAAAATGAAAAATAAACTAATACATAAATGAGATTATTTAAAACGCAGTAATGCTGTAAAAAATAAACAAACACACACACAATTGAGTAGAGTCATTTGACAGTATGAAGTGGAGTATGTTGATGGGGCATGAAGACCGGGGTTTCAACTAGGATGTACATGGTAAAGATATATCTGAAAAAGTAATATTTCAGTTGACCTGTAAAAGTCAGAGAAGCCCAAATATGAGAAGATGAGGGAAAAGGACACACGAGGCAGAAGGACAGCAATGTAAAGTCCCTGTGTAGAGGATCTAGGAGAGTGGTTGGGGTTGATGTCAGATCAGAGGGGCAGGCAGGGAGCCAGTGATATTGAGCAGAACACCATTGTCAGAGGTTTAGGTTTTATTTTCTTTGTAACAAGAAATCACTAGACAGTTTTTTAAGCAGGAGGTGAGAGATATGATGTGGTTAATACTCAAAAGTTGTCCCATTTAATTTGTAAAAATTTTCATAGAGAGAGGACAATTAAGAAGGAAAGTATTTTTTTAAATGGCCATCTAAGTGTTCCAGGTTAAAAAAAAAAAAAAAAAAAAAACAGGGATCTATAGACTGACTCGATAAATGCAGATATATTGAAAGTAGAATCCAATTCCCATATCCAAGGCAAAGATACTTTTTAAATTTTAAAACTTAAACTATATGAATAATGTTTATACAAAAAAGATATTAATTAAAATATGCTGATGCATATATTTTTAATATAAAATAATTCAACCTCATCTATGAGCCTCTATGTACTGTTTTTTTTTCTTTTTTTCACATTTTAGACTATATTCCACTCTCTCAAAACATTAATTTGTGGGAGGCCAAACAAAAATTCTATTTCACTGAAAGAAAAGTAAACATAAATAAAAGATGTTTCTGACTGATAAAAATTGTGTATTAAAATAGTGAGACGTGTTTTGATCTCTATTAGTAAATGGATGCCTTTCATAGAGTTTCAAATAGTGATTTACATTTTCAAGAGTGTTTGTAACTATGTTTCATGAGACAGCATTTTAAAATAGAGATATACTTAGAATAGGCTTTTAAAGCTAAAAACCCAAAGGAGAGATGTATCAGAAAAACAGTTCTTTGACTTTTACTTCATTACAACCTCCTGAGACTAATCCGTTTTATAATAAATGTAGTCATCGCTTATTTATCACAGTAATACAATTTAAAAAACAAATGAAAGCCAATCTTGTCTTCTATTGAAGCGGTCTTGGGCATTCTTCAGGGAAATGGCTACTTATATTTTGTGTCCATTTTTTAATTGAAATGTTTTCTCTTTGTTTTGTTTTTACTGTTGGGTTTTGAGAATTTTTTTTAAATTGGATGAGATACTACAGACCTGTGGTTTGCAAATATTTTCTCCCAGTCTGTAGTTTGTCTTCTTCTCTTCCAAATAAGGTATTTCACAGAGCTAACATTTTTTTCATTTTGATGAAATTAATTCATTAGTTTTTTTTCTTGTATGGATCATGATTTTGGTGTTGTCTAAGAACTTTTTGAGGGTTTTCTCCACGTGTATTTCTAAAAGTTTTAGTTTCATGTTGTAAATTTAGTTGTGTACTTCATTTTGACTTAATTGTTGAGTGGGCTTTAAAGTTTAGTTGACGCTCAATTTTGCTTGGGAAATGTGGAAGTCTAAGCCCCGCCCGGGTCTTTGTTGATATGAGTGAAGGTGGGTACAGTTATTTTAGGTGTGTTTGGCTGGACTAGCAGGGTTGTTATCTAACACTTTTCTGTCTTGCTAGACTGCCTTCCCTGGTCCTCTAGCTGAACACAACAGGATTTTTCTCGTTCTTTCCTTCTTTTGTGTGTGCTTTTGGTGTTTCTGGGTGGCTAGCTTCTTCAATTCCAAGCCTCAAATATGTGAGGTAAAAAGCAATTTCAGGACACTCTCCACTGTGTCACTTCTTGAGTCCCCAAACCTTAGCTGCTATATCTTTGTCTCTCTAACTTTGAAATTAGTGTTTATTTTAAATATGATATCCAGAGTTTTTAGTTGTACTTAGCAGGAGGAATAGACAACATTACATTTCCTCCATCTTCACAGAAGGAGA